>NW_015388546.1:128997-138971 GCF_001527695.2 Protobothrops mucrosquamatus | reverse complement strand
AGCTGATTAGAGTGGGACACTTTGAGCCTAGAATATTGAACCTTTTCACAATATTCTAATTTTCTGAGATTGTGGATTTGGGGTTTTCATGAGCTGTAAGCCATAATCATCTCACTTATGACACATCATGGCTTGAACTATCTTGCTTTGCATGTAATGAGTCTATCTCATATATTAGGTTCACCTTTTAAGTTGCATTCCTGAAATAAATGAACTTTTGCACAATATTCTAATTTTTTGAGTTTAACTTGTATATTGACATAGTTGAAAAGGTACACACATACACAATTTCTACCCACTGCAGTGTATTAGAATTGGCTTTGTGTATGTGAGGAAAAACTACGGCCTTGTGTGAAGGAAGGATGTGACAATTTGAGCCAACAAATCTGTGAACAGCCAAAAAGCCAATGTAATAAAAGAGGATGGATAGTGGATGGTTTTTTTTTGTTGTTAAGTCTATAATAGAATTTTCCTCACAGATTTTAGCCTTGGGACAGATTGCAATTTAAGACAGCTGAAGGTGCCATGATGAAAACTTTTCTTTTGCTTCTTTTGTTGCAGCCCACCATTTTTCCCTAATCAAAAAGCTCGTGCAGGTTTCTGAAGCAGGATCAAAACCTGCAAAACAGTTTTTTAAAAAAAAAATAATCTGACAGTGGGCTAAGCATATACATCTTCAGCTCGGATGCCTGTGTCATATCTGTGTAAATTCTGTGACATTTCCTTCCTTTTCTCCAAGAAATTACAAAACAAACTCAAGTTCTGACCGTAGCTTAAAAGGCAGGGAACACCTGGAGATCTCCCTACGCTAACTAGTGACCTTTCCAACTGACTAACAATGCCATTTAATCAGGAACCTGCACCCTGAGCTCCTGTAAGTCTTGAGCAAATTAAAAACCTGTTTCCCCTTTCTACACAGAGAAGAAAATAGATGATTATTGCCCCTCGCTCTTAATGAAAGGGAATGAAAAGCTGACCAGCATTTTTCTCACCATCCTTTGGAAAAATAATGAGCCTGAAATTCTGGAGGATAGTAAGACATTTAAAATGGCACTAAGGCTCTTGGGAATGAGGAAACAACCACTTTTACGAAGGTCCCCTCAAAACTAGAACTATCCCTGGACAAAATTCTGAATCTGAGTTTCTGGGGTGTCCCAAATTCTGGTGTCAAGGTTTGGAGAACCAGTTTGAGGCAGGAGGCTGTAACTCATTTTTTATGAGTTCCTCCTCTCTCCCACTGGGGAGACATGATAAATAACTCAGACTCGGCCTACATTGTCAATAGCCTCTTAGGGCTGCCTAGATGGCACTTTTGCACTGAAGCATTTTATTAGTCGAACAAAACAACCAGCTACACAATGACAATGGCATGGGATCCTAATTACTGATATCCTGGTTTGAGCCAGTATTGTTCTTGGCATTGGACAATTGAACAGGAAGATCCACTCTGAAACAGGCATTCATCAATCTTTGCTGGTATTCATATTGTGGGGCCTCTAAAAAATTTGCAGGAGACTTTAGAAGTCCTCTGGAATTCAGGAAGATATAGAGATATGACTAAACTACTATCTCTCTCAAGATCCCATATTATTCGCCATACTGACTGGGGCTGCTGGGAGTTGTAGTTCCAACAACTAGAAGGATACAGGTTGTCAAACCTTGCTTTAAATCACCAACTTAATGTCTATTCCGATTATGGCTCATATGGGGAAGGGAAACTGCTCAAAATGAAGAATTTAACATGTCCATCAGTCTTTAATCATTGGAATGATCACACAGACATGTCCTTAACTCATCCTGTCCTATGGGAAATCACATCCAGATTCTCAATTTACAGCAGGCATGTTTTGCAACATTTTCCAGTTATAGGTATTCCAGTATGTAAATAAAAAGTAATATGAGAGTGGTCTAAAAATGCAGCTTGTTTGCTATCATAAACAAGCACGATGACCTCCTACTTTAAGTTCAAGCCCAGTTTTTCACTTGCCTCAAGTTCACCCCTGTACTGGCATGGGCTATTAGAGAAGATTCATTATTCAATTTATTTGTTAGCTTTCTATTTCATCTTTCTTCCTTGAGCTCATGGCAGTTTACAAAGAGATTTCCCCTTATTTAACCCCCACAACAACTTGGGAGGTGGACTGGGCTGAGAGAAAATGCCTGCTCCAAAGTTCATCAGTGAACTTCTGTGGTTGAGAGCGGATCTGAAGTTTGATATGTCCAATCCTAATTCAGTACCTTAATTCTATCCCATATTGGCTTTCAAGATCTTTTCCTTCTACCTTTACCGATCATTAATAGGATTCCAAGGTGTTAATTGCCTAGCTTGGAAATTGCAGCTAATGGTAGGAAAGTGGCTGATGGTAATAACATGTTACTGCAACATTTTTTTATGTGACACCCAATGAGTTTTGATAGCTTTCATTGGAGCTGAATTCCCGTTCTTTGACTAGCAATGGTTCAAGAACGAGGGTAATTTTTACTGGGCCCACAATAGAATAGGACAGGATTAATCTGACCATCAGCACTTCACAAACCATGTTTCCAATTCTGATTCGGGAGGGGACAGCAGCTTAAATATCTTAGGTGCCGAAGCATCTTAATTGAACTATCTTAGATTGGCAGATAGCACTGACAGAGTTTTTTTCAGGGTGGCGTCATATTTAGACAAGTTCTTTTTTTTTTTTTGCAAGGGGATACAAATGATATTTTACTAGTCTTTAAATTTGCTAAAAAATCAATGTTTTTTTTCATTAATATGTATGGAGTGTTGCTTGAACTACTCTGTATTCTTGTGATTCTTGATGTTATTGTTCTTAGTTTTAGGTTGCCAACATACTGGTCTATCATATGAGGATTTATGTCCTATTGTTGTACTCTTGAGTTGAATTATTTTGGGGGAAAACGTGGATTGCCAGTGTTAAATTCTTTAAAACACATTTATAAATAGCAGATATACCATTAAAACTATATGTCATTTCTGTCCATTACATTACTATATCTTTTAACAATGAAATTTTTTAAAAAAAATACAGAAACATGTGCTTATTAATGGAAAATCTTGCCCCCTGAAGTTTGGCAGGCCTCCATCCTTTTAGCCTTAAGGCTTCAAAGACCTGGCTTTTCCCCGAAGGTTGGGAAAAGATTAAATGATGGCACCTTAGCATGGATTGGCACCAGGCATTTGCTGTTTTTAATATTTTATGTTTTAACTGCTTATGTTTTATAGTTTTTAAAAGATTCCACGTGTCCTTTTAATCCTTGATTGTAAGCCACCCAGAGTTGGCTACATAAATGTTTTAAACAAATAAAAAAAATATTGAGCTTTGATCGCCTTTTTACATTTTAAAAAGATTGTTTCTCATATTTCTACACTGTACCTATAACATTTGGAAGTAACACAGAAAAGAATAAAGGCATTGTCTAAGTAACAAAGAAGGCTAGTCAAACGATGCCAAGGTGCCAGTGGCTTTCATCCCCTTTTGAATCTGACAGGCTGGTCCCGCCAAGTTCATAAACTGTATTGAATTGTGGTAATCACTCAAGCAAATGTAACTTCGTCATTTAAGGAATACATGATTTACAGTTTTTAACTGGAAAGATGCAAATTCCTCTGGTCTCAATTTGATAGTGGAAGAGCATTTCCATTTGTCACTTAACATCTTTACTGCTGAACACATTCCCCCCCCCCCCAAACATCTTATTTTCATTGCTCCAAGATTCCAAATCCAGCAAGGCAACCTTCTTATGACCAACTAGGAAACAGAGCAACTTCGTGAGAGTTGTGCATAAACGTAAAGATGTATAATGGTGCATCAAATATACATCAGAAATATAATCAGTCTGAAGGCACCTAAACGTTATTGGGATCAGATATATATTTTAATTCAGAGAATTCTTAAAATGAGTGTAATGTCAGGTGCAAGAAACCAGGGGGCAGGATAGAGTTCAAAAGCACCATGAGTTTATTCCATGCAACTTACAGACAAGAATCTGATCTACTAATGGTCAGGGCAAATTGGTGCTAGTTAAGAGACAATGGACTTCAAGGGTGGTGGTGGTGGTGGTGGTGGAATTAAATCTCTTTTGGGAGTATAGGGACTCCAGACAGATGATGCATTTCACCGTGTCCTCCAGCTCAGCCTGGTCATTCCTAAATAGACAACTGAAACCAGAGGCTTTTCTTCTAGGTGTGATAGATAAGCAGCTGAAGGGGGAAAAAAGGTACTTTGCTTTTATAAAAGATAACAGCAAAAAGACAAGGGATGGAAAGATCCACACAATGGAGGAATAAATGGAGAAATTAATGGAATTGGCTGAGATGGCAAATCTATTTTGATTTTAAAAAGAAGACTTTGTCTAGTTTTGTTTCTACATGGTAATTACGTTTGGACTTTGTGCTTGAGATTGAAATAAATGCTACATTCATTTTGGGATGTGACTGTTAGAATTGTTTATGATTATAGAAATACTGTGTGTATTACTGAATTTCAGATAAAAGATTAATGCATTTATATTTGTAACTATTAAAGAAAATTGGAAGTTAGTCTCTTCTTATTTTCTTTCTTTCCTGTTTTCCCTTTCTTCCTTGCACTTTACCCTTCTCTGTTTTTTTACCCATTTTTAAAATATGTTATTATTTGCAGAAATTTGCTAAAATATAATTTTAAAAAGATGTGCATAAATCAGTGGTGGCGAACCTATGGCACGGGTGCCAGAGGCGGCACTTGGAGCCGTCTCTGTGGGCACACGTGCCGTTGCCCCAGCCTTGCCTCCCCCCGTGACCCCCTCCTTTCCAGCAGCCCCCCTGAAGGAGAGTCGCCCCCGAGCGTGGCCCACACAGAGCAGCACAGCCAAGGACATGGCAGCCAGGCAGCATAGACAAGACTCTGTCCTCACACCCCATCATGCAGTTGATGCTGCAGGGCGCGGGCAGAGGGTGTGGCCGCCATAGCGCTGCTGGGCTGCCTGGGCGATCTGTGGCAGGCCCTGGAGGCGGTGAGTGGTCCTGTGGGCAGGCGGGGCGGGGAATGGGGGGCAGAGCAGGGGCCAGTTTTTGGGCACTCGGTCTCTAAAAGGTTTGCCATCACTGGCATAAATGCTACATTTTTAAAAACAAAGTCCAGCCTTTTGCCTATCATTCTTTCCGCCTAACGTACCTTTAGGAACTACCCAATGTGGGTAGAAAGATCCCCTGAGCTCCTTGGTGAAAATGAAGAGGGACAAGGAAACTGGGCTTCAGCACTCAGGAACATTAGCATCTTGCATCATCCGTTCCTTGTGACAAAGAATCATGGTCAATTCTGGATTGAAAGTTTAGATAAATGGGAAAACAAGCAGCAAATTTATTCTCTCTTTCTGGGTGTGCATTCTTACTTTGCTTTGTGTTCAATCATCCAGACAGCTTCGGGTAACAGTTCAAAAAAGGCAAACACTGACTGAAGAAAACTCCAGCAAAATGAACACCAGCAGAATCAAAACAGCAGTAAAATTCCCTAATAAAATCTTTCTGAATAAAGCCTATGAAATAAAAAAGCAGTTGGTCACTGAAAAGATATTTAGGAGATTCCAACAAGTCTTTCTGTGGAGAAAACCTTATACCCAAGGTATTACAGTAGAGGAAACCTTCTTCCTTTGGTTGCCTATGGAAATCATTGGGCAATCGTGCTGCTGCAACCAGATTTTGGAACAGCAATCTTGGGGTGCTCAGGGCCTCCAAATGGAAATTTGTTGGAATAACTGGCATATAATAATAATAATAATAATAATAATAATAATAATAATAATAATAATAATAATAATAATAATAATAATAATAATAATAATAATAATAATAATAATAATAAAGTCGGAAGGGACCTTGGAGGTCATCTAGTCCAACCCCCTGCTTAGGCAGGAAACCCTATACCATTTCAGATACCGTAAATGGCTGTCCAGTCTCTTCTTAAAAACTTCCAGTGTTGGAGCATTCACCGCTTCTGGAGGCAGGTTGTTCCACTGGTTAATTGTTCTAACTGTTAGGAAGTTTCTCCTTAGTTCTAGGTTGCTTCTCTCCTTGATTAGTTTCCATCTCTTGCTTCTTGTCCTGCCCTCATGTGATTTGGAAAATAGCTTGACTCCCTCTTCTTTGTGGCAGCCCCTGAGATATTGGAACACTGCTATCATGTCCTTCTTTTCATTAAACTAGACATACCCAATTCCAGCAGCCGTTCCTTATATGCTTTGGCCTCCAGTCCCCTAATCATCTTTGTTGCTCTTCTCTGTACTCTTTCTAGAGTCTCAACATCTTTTTTACATCATGGTGACCAAAACTGGATGCAGTATTCCAAGTGTGGCCTTACCAAGGCATTGTAGAGTGGTATTAATACTTCACGTGATCTTGATTCTATCCTTCTGTGTTGGCCTTCTTGGCAGGTGCAGCACACTGCTGGCTCCTATTTAAGTGATTGTCCACTAGGACTCCGAGTTCCCTCTCACAGTTACTGCTATTGAGGATGTTCACCTTTTCCTTCCTGTTCTTGTTCCAGTGTCCTGCTCAAACAGCCATGGAGATGGTGCATCATGTGCTTTCTTGTTCTTCCCCACCTCCGTTGTGTTTGGCTTTAAAACAGTGTTGTGTACAGTACATGATACTCCTGGAATTATTCAATAGTAGGATTGTAGCTGGCTGTTCCATGTTGGTTGAATGAGTTAGAACGCCAAGGCATCATTTCTCATGTTGAATGTATGGGTATGTGGAGGCACCTGCTGGGAGAACATTGCCCTCGTAGTAAGTTCTTTGGCTCCTCCAGACTGTGAGTGGTATATAGACACTATTACTGATACAGTTCCTGACTGATGGGATGGAATCAGGTTTAATGCTGCTTTTATATTTCTTGATTATGTGTTTCCACTCAACTCCTGGCCTAGGCCGTGCATTGGGGATGGTTTGCTAATTTTAACCTCGTGTTTTATCGTCTTTTATTATCGCTTTTTTTAGTTTTATATATTTCTCTGTGTGTAATTGCAGAAGAGCGGGATATAAATAACAATATTTAGTCATTATCATCTCTTTAGTTCATAGCTCGATGGTGGAGGATCAATGCATCTTTACTCAAAACTAATTCCCTCTTAATTCAGCGTTAATAACTCTTTGGTAGGGATGCCGAATAAATGATGTAATTAAGAAATCAATAACAGAGAATGCAAATCTGTTAGTCTGGCTAGATGCTAAATGCATTGTAAAGGAAATATGATTTCTAGCAGCTAGAATCTAGCCAATTGTTACTGTATTTGTTTTCTCAGGGGCTTTTAAATTGAAAATGCACAGTAGAATTTGAATAAGCTTCACATAATGCTTCAAATGAAAAGAATTATCCAGGGAAGATCTAGTATATGATGAGTAAGGCAAGTAGGTAGGTTTTGTGTTTTACACTTGTGCATGAGCACACACAAACATACCCCCAAACTCTGCCCTTCTGCCCGGCCATCCTAGATGCCACTAGATGTAACTCAACAAACGATTTCATAAACCTACTTAAGGATGTAAAAGTTTGATAATAATTCCTGTATTATTAACCCTCCCACCCTTGTAAATTTTATGGGCTGGGAGCCATGGGGGGGGCATTGGAGGCATGGCCATCGGATGGGACTCCACAGCTGTGATTCATTCTGCTGTCAGTCTGGGTCATATTTATTAATAGTCCTAATGCGGGAAGCAATAAAGGAAGAGAGAAATTCTATTAATTAAATCATTGTTATAATTAACTTTCATTAAAGGAAAATCAATAAAGAGGAGCCACGACTGAAATAGTGCCCATCCATTATGGCTGATTTTACTGGAATGCATTCAGGGCCTGCCATATATTATAGAAGTGGCGGGTTTGGGGTGGGGGGAGGATAGTGATGGTAGCAAAGCTGCAAAAAGAGCGCCATGTCACAGCCAAATGATTTAAAGGACCCTTCTCTACCTCTGTGGGTCTGGATGTTCAGATAGATAGATTTGAACCAGGTATATGTAAGATACATACCCTTCCATAGCAGATATTGGTGTGCAGATGTAAACTTGAGCATGTTAAGATTACTATGCAATCATAGTAGTAGCACTGGAATAGGCATCTATACTGGAATTTAGCGTGGGCAGAATATATATTATACTAGGAAGGATGGAAAGCGTATTTTATGGTCCATGCATGAAAAGTGCACTTTTTGTGGAATCTTGACCTAGAGATATAAATGTCTCTGCTATATGGACAGGCAGAAGCGCTCAACATTAAAAATGAAAACGAAGAGCAGATTCAACCTTAAGAGTTTCTAGGAGCTGGAATACCTCTCAAGCATTGATCTGGAAAACATTCAACATTTACCTGATCCCCTGCTGTCACAAGCTGAGAGATGAGAGCTGTATTTCTCAAGCTTTAGGCCAACGTAAAGGACACTGTTATAGCTTGGAGAGCTGCAATATGGTGGCACTAGATGGCCACGGATCATGTTCTCTACCTTTTACAGTGCATTGTCTTGATCTGCTATAGTTTCAGGATTTACTCTGTCCACATCTCCTCCTCCTCCTCCTCCTCCCACCATTCTCCTCTACAGGTAGTCCTCAACTTACAACAGTTTAATTAATGACCATTCAAACTTACAACAGCAGTGAAAAAGTGACTTGTGACAATTTTTCACACTTATGACCTTTGCAACATCCCCATGATCACGTGATCAAAATTCAGATGCTTGGCAACTGACTCATAGTTATGACCACTGCTGTGTCCCGAGGTCAAGTGACCATCTTTTGCGACCTTCTGACAAGCAAAGTCAATGGGGAAGCCAGATTCATTTAACCAACTGGGTTGCTTACTTATTGATTGCAGTGATTCACTTAACAATTGTGGTAAGAAAGGTCGTAAAATGAGGCAAAATTCACTTAACAAATGTCTCACTTAACATGAGAAATTGTGGGCTCAACTGTAGTCGTAAGTCAAGGAATACCTGTACTCTATAGAATTTGAATCAAAGTTGAAGACTCTTGCAGATATATATGTAACTTACAGCCCTGACATATAGGGAACGTTCCTGCCAGACAGTGCTAAGTACTCAGTCATAATCCACACATACAAGGTTAATATTCAAATGAATTGTTGCTTCATTGCTTGTGGGAGTGTGCTTGAAGATACCAAACTGCTTTCAGTTAGAATTTGTTAGCACACTTAAGGAATTTGCTAAACAAGACTGAGTTTCTGATGTACTATTTCATCAATGTTTTTAACCATTTTTTTTCTTACTTCAAGTTGTTTATTGTTTTTTTTAATGTCCAATATAGCCATGGGAAGCAAAAAGTGGAGAAATGGAAACTATTGTTTTTTTTTCTTCCCATTAAACCATTTTTAACAGAGGTTTAATGGGAATAAAAAAATAATAATTTCCATTTAGGGTTTATCAGCATCTGAGGAACTCATGCCACTAAGCTACCAAAGTATCAGAAAGAGCAAGAGTTGATTAGTTGCATCAACTAATATTGCGTGTAATAGCAATATTACAATATTAGTTGATGCAAAATAGTTAAACCCTAAATATTCAAGTTCTGCCACTGCTGTTTCTTTTGCAAAGAAAAAGGCAGCATGGAGTTGTTTGTTGTACAGGTGCCCCTGCTGTGCTTTGCTGCCATGGCTGCCATCCTCTCTATAGCTAAGCATACCATGCTAGGCTGCAGAAATCTAAGTGGTAGCAATATCCAACTCATTTCTGCCACCCAATAATGGTGTTCATTTTTGCAGTCCAGATCTGGCAGCCCAAACCTATCTAGTACGATCTGTGGGAGGGGCAGATATGGCGGGAGCAGAGGACCATATCAAGTTAGGGGAGCACGCACACGCTATTTACAAGCTTGTGAGTGCTCCGGTCCTCAGGTCTCTACTCGGTCCCCAGGAGACTTAGACCCCCCGGCCCGGGACCATCGGCTGATGTTATGTAACGCCAGGTCCGTGGTTAATAAGGCCCCC
>NW_015388546.1:88682-126745 GCF_001527695.2 Protobothrops mucrosquamatus | reverse complement strand
TTTTAATCGGAAACACAGCTGATAATATTTGGTTTTAATTCGGCTTTTATCGGGGTTTATTTTTTGTATTTTTGTATTTTGTATTTTTTTTGTATTTTGTGTATATTATTTGTTTTTAATATGCTGTGAACCGCCCTGAGTCCTATGGGAGAAGGGCGGTATACAAATTAAAATAATAAATAAATAAATAAATAAAAATAGAACCTGACATCTTCTGGGTTCTTCTCAATCAATGAGTGAGTGAGTGAGTGAGTGAGTGAGTGAGTGAGTGAGTGAGTGAGTGAGAGACAGAGAGAGAGGCCACATAAAGGCCAGGCCTTCTCAGTGGTAATGTCTCCATTGTGCAATGTTCCCCATAGAGAAGTACAACTGATTTTTCTGTTGTCTTATTGAGCACTAGATGAATATTATTTTTCGTCTTTCTGATTTCTCATTCCAAAAAGTATGTAACTTCTTTTTTGCTTTATAAATATTGGTTGACAGCATTGCTGGTATAAATTCATTTTTAATTAAATAGTTATGTTTTGCCACTTTTTATGAGTTTAAAATTTCACCTCAGAGCTGAGCAGTTTAAGGAAATGAATAAAAATATACTCTTTATCCAGGTTTAAGACTGTTAAACTCATTTGTACATGGCTGAATTGATGCAATAAGATTGCACTGTATAACAGTACATCCTTACATACAATTAACTACCATAGAGCCAACTTCTTCCCGTGATTTGCTCCCCAAAAGATATTGTAAGACTCAGGAGTCACTATATTCTCTTTTCCTGTTTCCTCCTAGGTCAGATTCCTTCTGATGTTGTTGAGCACCAGACTGCAGAAAGCCACCTTAACTCTTTGACCAGTGATGGTAACCAGATTAAGGCAGGGATCAATGCATTGTGCTGAGCCATTACATAGGTTGTTTAGTGTCATGGATGCAGTCTGAAAATGGAGTACACCACTGAGGAGAAGAAGCATGTTCATTGCAACAATCTTTGGGTACTTCCTTTACAAGAAAGAGGAACCCGCAAGTGGAAAAGCCAAGATTTTAATAGAGATTTGTCTGTCATCCGTCCATCTAATCAACCCATCCACCTGTCTGTCTGTCTAATTTATAAAGCTGCCCATCTCACAAGAAGTGACTCTGAGCCATGTATAATAGTCATGTTGAGGGATACAAGGTGGGCAATCTTAGAGATCTGATATGCTGGCCAATATGGAGAAGTTAGGCAGGTCCTTGTCTATGGACCTGAGATGAGTTCTACTTTTAGGCAAAATGAGCCTTACAGGGGAGCAGCAGAGCTGAGAAAGCCCATTGTTAAGGTGATAGGATATTGAGGTCATCAGTTGATCAGGAGATAGAAGGCTGGAATTCTCTAGGTTGCAACTCCCTTGTAAGAGCTGTCCCGGAGCTCTGCTGTGAGCTAGTGAGGAGGCTCTATTCTTTGGTTTAGATGGGATTGCAGGTGGCTTTGTCTGGGGTCTGGAAGGGTGAATCCAGATCTGATGGGATTAGGCAAAAAAAATTGAACTGGATTTGACTCTAGTCATATCCAAAACATGAGGGTATGTGTGAAATGAGAGTAGGGAGGCATGTAGTTTCCATCTTGTTTGTTAGATTTATTTTCTCCCCTATGTTGGTTTGTCTTAGCATGTTGGGGTGAACCCAACCAATTATGAGCACATCATAACTTTGCATTATGTGTGAGTTCTGTCTCTATATACTAACTTTCTCTAGGTACCTCAAATGGTTTGCTTGACATTCCGTGACAAAAGCTTTTAAAAAGAGATGGTGGCAAGGAAAAGGTGCATTTATACAGTATATATAGGTGAGCCTTTTGTCCTACTAGAATTTGGCATGGCGTTTCAGAAATCTAACTTTGTGTTCTTAGCACCCTTATTCTGTACATACTGCCCTAGAGCCAGTTCTGTATAGGGCACAGTGCCTGCTTGCAAAAAGCACCATGATATTTCTAATGCACTTTTTTGTTGTTGTTGTTATTTTCTTTCTCTGTTGCTATAAAAATACATTATTAATGAGACTTGGTGGTTTTCCATGATCTGTACCCAACCGGCTCAGAAAAGTTGGTATGTAGCTGAGATTGAAGAGGCCCACTGGGGCAATTGGGAAGGGATTGGCATAGCCATTAAAAATGGTCTCCAATGTCGAATGTATCTTGTATCCCTTAGCAAAATGGCGGCTGGGGGAATTGCTGCAAGTACCAGGAGCTGGAGAAATGGGATTGTAAAGCTGCCATAATTCATCCTGATGGCCCTCGGTTGCCTACCATAAAATCGGAAGAAATACAATCCATCACCTGAGTCCTGTCAACATCGGACAGGCTCCTACCCACTACACTGCTGTCTGCCATGGTGCTCCTTGCTGCCCTGATGAAAGAATTTGGCTGTGCCTTGTCTTCTAAGGCCTCCCGAGATGCTTGAAGAACTCAAGGAAAGTAGAAGAGGTCTCAATTAATCTCTTGCTTCCAAGAAACCACGTTCTGTTCACTAATGCTCTTGTTTTAGAATTCCCTTTATCTCAGTGTCCTTCCTCCAGAGATTAGGTCTTGAGTGAGGTGATCATCTCAGTGATAATCATTGTATTGCTCTAAGTCAAAAGACAGCCTCTCTATGTGAGAGAACCAATGTGGTAACCCAGGTATGAACAGCCATTTCTGCTGGCTCCTGTTCTACTAATTTTCTGGATCAAATTGGATTAAGAAAGTGGTGGGCTCTTGTGTTTATTTTGACAGAACTTCATAAAGTTGAAAAGAGTTGCTCAAGAGATAATAGCAAGAAAACATACTGTAATAGCATATGTATGGAGCATAGTTGGTAACTGCACTATCATAACACTTTTATTATATCTGAAAAGTGCCACTTCTTTATGCCAGTCAGAGGAGGAGAATATCAAGGTTCCTTTATTTTCCTTTCTTCCTCTTCTTTTTCACATGTTCAGAATTTCCAGAATTTCACATTAACTATTAATGATTTACATTAATTTGAAATAAGGATATCTAGTCTTTCTGAGAGTGCTAACTGTTTGGTGAGGAGAATCTTTGGAAGTCTGCAGAAAATTCAAATCCCAGTATTTCCTAGGGAGATGGTGTGTCCATGAAAGCAGTCTATGTTCCTCCTTATCTTTCATTAGAAGACAAAGATGATGCAGAGATGAGTATTTTATAAATGTGCTTTAGGAAATGTTCTTTAGAAATCCTGCATCTTACATTCAAGAATGGATGTGGTAGTAAATAAAAAGACTCTTTTTTTGCAAGAAAATCTGGAACCCTCCAGTGGTTGTTGAAGATGCTGCTTGGGGTTGATGAGAATTTTGTGCCCCAGCATATGGATGAGCCCATATATCCCTCTTAACTCTTCTAGACTATTTTATAGTCTGGGAATGTCTCTATTAACTTTAATACCTTTTTGCTATTCTCTTCTTGCCTAATCTATCTCCCTGCTGATTGCATTTAGGTGTTGCTCCTCTGCCTGAAAGGCACCCAAGGTAATGTATGATATTAAAAGCCTAATCCAAATTTACTTTAAATTGAAAAAGACTAAAGTTCACATAAAAATCTCAATCAATAAATATTTTTTTTATTTTAAAAAAATGTTTGTGATTTGAAATATGTAAGGCCATCTTTGTCATAGTTGGTGGTTCATATTTGGCTAGGTGCAAATCTAGATCCTTTAACTGCAGCCTCAGTTATAAAACAAATGCATGGAATAATTCAGTAATCTGGAGAGAAGGAGAAAATTGGATTACCAAAAGGTGCCCAGCTAGCCCAATTCCCTTTTTTCCTATGAAGTGAAAGCTAGTGCATGTGATTTTGGACTCTATACTTAAAGATATACTTAGTCCCTACTCCAGATGTGGAGTTATTTTGATGGGAATGTACATTACTTTATTAATTTCCACATGTGATAATTTAATTTGGGCCTGCTGCATTTTGTAGTCTGTTGCATTGCTGCTGTTCTCTGTGCTACGTGGAGCTAGGATGCTCAAGAAATTTCTTTTTAATTTGATTGCTCTCTTGCTTGGTAAATAGTGATGAAAAGGTCATCAGAACTAAATTTACATAATCTCAGAGGTTTTCCCCTTGAGGTGCTTCTGATTACAACATGGCAAATATACATTGATAATATTACGTTGAATGGGGAAGTTCCAGGTTAAGTTTTGCTTTTTGTTATGAGCTCCATGTGCAGCCTTAAGCAATCCACAGTTCTCTTAGGTTTAATGCTAACTGCAATATGGATATTATAAAGTTGACCTATTTAATAGGTTCTTGTTTGAGTTACTGAGGTAATGTTAATAAAGAGTGCAGCATAATGTAAGGTTAGCCAACTGAAATGATGTCACCTCTCATGCTACTTGAATCAAGAAAGATGTGGATTCCTTTCTAAACTTAGCCATGAAATTGACTGGAAAATCTTGGTTCCTTTCACTTCACTTAATCTATCACACAGAGCAATTATAAGGATTAAATGTGGTAATAGCTGCAAATTCAACTTTCTCCATCCCTTTTGAGGTAAATGCACCCAAAAACCAAATAGAAACAAAATGTCTGGATTTTTTTTTCTTGTTTTCTGAAGATTAGAGCGGTTTCTGGGTAGAAAGGGCAGGTTCGTGGCACTGAGGAGGATTTTGTAATCATCTTCTCCATGGTGTTTTTCCACCTGAAATTGTTTCCAGTCCCCATAACTTGCAGTTTATCCTGTATTTATATCTGAATGTTCTGACTCTCAGGATAGGTTTTGTGGAGGGGCTTTCAATGGCAAAAATAATGAGGATAGAAAAAATACATCACATTTAATATCTGTTCTTCAAAAATCCCAGTAAGAAAGATAGCTGCTTCTGTCCCCTCTACTTCATCTCTGCTCTTCTTCTATTCCATAGAGTAGAATAATATATGATATACATTGCACTGCTTTTGAAGAAGCTCCTTCAGCTGTACCTTTGGCAGTAACTTGATCTTTGCTAAGGGGCAGGTGGTAATGTTGACGTCCATGTTCTAGGAAATTTCACTGTTGAATTTGGCAAACAGGGTAACATGCAAAAACCTACCCAGGTCAGTTTCCCTCATCAGTTGGCAATCCTCCAATACCAGCAAATGCTGAATATTGGAACAGGAAGGAGGACTTGTTCAGTCACTAAGTCGTGCCCTACTCTTCGTGACCCCATGGTCCACAGCATGCCACCCCCCCACTGTCTCCTGGAGTCCGCCCAAACCTATGTCAGTGACACTATCTAACCCTCTCATCCTCTGCCATCCCCTTCTCCTTTTGCCTTTCATCTTTTCCAACATCAGGGTCTTTTCAAATGAGTCCTTTCCTCTCATCTGGTGGCCAAAGAACTTCAGCTTCAGGTTCAGTATCTGTCCTTCCAAAGGACACTCAGCATTGATTTCTTTTAGGATTGACTGATTTGATCTCCTTGCAGTCCAAGGGACCCTCAATGTCGGGGTAACCTTGGGGGTTCACGCATCAGACTGAGATTCTAGCTGTGATGGACAACTAAGCAGAGGACATTGATGGATTGATTTGCTTAAGTTAACACACCACTGGCTTCTGAAGTGTCTTGGCAGTTTAAGAATAGCTAGAAGAACAATTAAAAAACAACAGAGGCATAGGGAGGTAACAGGGATGGCCCTTAGCACGGCAATCAAGATGGCAAGACGGTGATCAGCCAAGCTTTTTCATAGCCTTTCCTCTCCCACCCATTTTTCCTTTTCCTCCCCTCCGTCAGGCAGGAGCTGCATTGCGTTGCCACATGGCCCATAACTCTTGGCGATATTGTATGTCTTTTGTGGAGGGGGGCTGACAAATTGTGAAGAAATATTTAATTGATTTGTTTATAAATTTATTTTGTATCTTGCGAGAAATCCCAGGCTGTGAATAAAGGGTCAGGGAAGGAATAAACAAAATTTATAAGGTAATAGAAAAGCACCATCAAACAGTGAATCATGTAATTCAATCTAACAAGGAGGACTCCGCCAGGCCGGTAATAAAAAGGACTCACCAACAGCCTATAAGGCAGAAGACAAATGGGATCTGGAGAGAGCGATGGAAGAAGAGGGAGGGAGGAAGTGGGGGGAACAGCTACCCTTCAAAGGGGGGTCGGGTGGCAGCAGTCAGGAGGCACCCAAAGTTCAGGCTTGGCCAAAAAAAAAAAAAAAAAAAGAGGTTCAATGCTGCAGGTGCAATTTTGCAGGACAGTACCTGCATGGGAGGGGGAGAAGGGGGGACATGAAAAGTGTGAGTGTGTGTGTTATGCCAGCAGGCAAGCTTGATGAGAGGCTAGTGGGCTGTTATACCGGCCGGGAAATAAAAGCTTTGTTTTGGAAAGGCGGGAAAAAAAAAAACCCTTGGGTTACTGCTTGCTCATTTTTTTTTTTAAAGAGGGAAGAGGGAGGGAGACCTCCTCCTCCTTTATTACCACTGCTGAGTTCCTCATAAAAGTCTCAGCCGTAACTACTGGATGCTCCATCTCGGGAACAAATAAAGACTCCCTCATTAAAAGGGAGTCCTTTCGGCTGCCCCTTCCTGGGTCTCTCTCTGGGCCTGGAATGATGAATGGGCCAGAGGGGGTGGTAGCAAAAGCTGGAATTCCCCTTCCCTCCCCCCCCCAAGGGTGTGCATAATAATTATATTTTTATTGCACCTGTGCGTGTGTGTATGTGTATAAGAGAGAGAGAGAGAGAGAGAGAGAGAACATATTTTACTTCTTGTGTATCCCAATATGCCCCTCCACACGAGAAACCATTTTATGAGAGGAGAAGGGAAGATTCCCCTCCCCCACCCCAAGGCAGATAAGGAGGGCGACATTCACAGAGAGATTCAAAGGTCTCTGGGGTGTATTCAGGGAAATGATGAAATGATTTGATTCATGGGGTTGTAAAAACCCCAATATGAGATACAACTGCTCGCAGGTTTCCCCTCTACCACCTAGTCTGGCTCTACTACTCCTATACTTACCAAATGATTTGTTTGGAAAAGGGTCCCCTTATTCCAGAATAAGGACGGGAAGCGGCCTGCTCCTCAGTTGGAGCCCTGGCTTAATTAACGCAACATTGCCTGTATGGATTTGTACAAACTCCTCAGGTTTTCAGGTGAGGGTTTTTCCTAACCCTATCTAGGGATTAAACCAGAGGCTTTTTTTTTCCTGTCTAAGAATTTCTTAAGTAGAGTTTCATCTCAAACAACTGATTTTCATATTAAAAGCACTTCTGCACAGATACCATCATCATTTACCAATCTCTCTCACTTTCAGAGCCTGTCCTTTTATTTTATTTATTTATCAATTTTTTTTATCCCACCCATCTCCCCTACAAGGTGATTCTGGGCAGCTTTCAGGTTATAAAACAAGTAAAACATAATTTAAAAAATTAAAATAGCACATAGCTATTGTGAGAACTCACGACAAGCCTACCAAAGGTGACCAGTGCTCTCTCCGGCTAGTCTCCTACCCTTGTCCCCATCTTTGCTTTTGTCTTTCATAACAGGAAAGTGTAAAATATGCAAGCTGCTAGCTGCAAGGATTTTGGGGTGTTATGGTGGCTTAGCAGCTGGAGGCCAAGGGAGAGAATCAAGGCACCAGAAGATGGGGATTGGCAGGGAGATTCCAGCCTATTCCAAAATGTGGGCTCCAGCATGGCAAATTTTGCCATTGGAACTGGGCTGCAACTAAAAGAAAATCTGCTCAGCTGTCCATCAGTTCTGAAGGTGTGGGGTTATTGGGAGAAGATAATAATAATAATAATAATAATAATAATAATAATAATAATAATAATAATAATAATAATAATAATAATAATAATAATAATAATAATAATAATAATAGTAAAGTTGGAAGGGACCTTGAAGGTCATCTAGTCCAACCCCCTGGACTAGATGACCTTCAAGGTCCCTTCCAACTTTATTGTTCTATTAAGTTCTATTCTGATTGACTGAAGTAGGACAACAGTCCTTCTGGAACTGCCATAAATTAGGGCTGCAGATTTCAGAATAATCACTAGTTGGAAAGTTTCTCCATGCTTTTGCTGCTACCCAATGTAAATGGGGATTTTTACAGTCCAGATCTGCAGATAAAAAATCCAAAATACGGTTGGTCCTAGCTTTGAGTAAACTTGCAGAGAAACTAAGGTCACAGCCTCATGGCATGCTTACCAGTGACTAACTGAAGAATTAACCTAGTTGGCTGAACCCTGTTGGCTGAGTTTGCACACCAGGTGTTGTGCAAATCCAGCCTATAAATACATTGCAGAAAAGGTAGCGTATATTAATTATGCTTCTTATTCTTTAAACCTCACAATACTCAGAAAGATAAGTATTTCTGATGAGAAATCACATACCATAAGAATCACAATGTGTGTAATTGTGTGTGATGTAACACAGCCCTTCTAAAATATCAACTCTGCCTAGCTATTTGTCTGGGTTTTTTTCTTCCAGCATGAGTAATTGGTTGCTATCTTTTCAATCAATGCAACAAGCTAACAGGGACTAGACCCCTTGGAAAATCTATTCTCATAAAATACTATATCTATCTATCTTTTATATATATATATATAAATGTTTAACTGTTTCAGATACTGAAACATGAATGGCTTCGACCTAAGATATTTGTATGAGATTAAGCGTCTATGCAAAAGCACACATTCTTTGACTACAGGTTAGTACTGTAATGGTGCTGTATAGAACTGAAGATAATACTGTAATAATAATACTAAATAACATTAAAAGAATTGTTATTTGTCTAAAGGATCTAATGTGAATTTTAGGCCTGTTTTAGGTATGAAAGCTGGCAGGATGACTTTGGCCAGCCATTCTCTCTCAGCCCAGCCCACCTCACAAGTTTGTTGTAGTGGGGAAAATAGGAGGCAGGAATGTTGTGTATGTTCATGCAGTTTTTTTTCTCTTGGCTCCCAATCCTCTCTGGAATAAGTAACCCTGATTTCATATGATCTGTTTCCCACATACACATACATAGATCTTTAGACTAGCCTTTCCTCAGATTGGCGTCATTGAAATACTTTGGGCCTTCAACTCCCAGAATTCTCAGCTAGGATGGCCAACAAATTCTGGGAGTTGCAGAATGCCAGGGTGGTTCAACCCAGTTACATAAACGTTCACAGAATTATATTTGTGCCAGCTGAACAAAACAAATAGCTATGATCAATGACCTTGGTAATTGCATTAATTTTACAGCAGACCACAATTGTGAGGAATGCTTCTGGCACAGGAACTCAGGGGAGGAAGATTTGCATATGAAGGTTGTTTGATGCTTAATGGTGAGCAGATGCTTCTGTATAGAAAGGTGTACTTCCAAATAAGAGGAAAAATAGGATGTAGTAGCAACAGCAGCAATAGCAACGATAATTAACACTTTGATTGGGAATGGAAGATTCTAGAACCGATAAGACAAACTCTGTAAAAGGTCAAGACGCGGCCTCAACATAAGACAATGCCATAAAATGTATTCTATTTTACTGTATATCCATCGATCCATTTTTAAAATAGGTTAAACAAATTTGTTTTTCCTTGAATGGTGAAGATGTAGTAATAGAAAGGATGTTCTCTGAGTAGAAAGGTGAGATATAAATTGAGTAAATAAGAAATCATACTAGTAATATTACTAGTAAGGGTCAAGGCTTCTTAGCTCACTTCAGTAATATTATAAATCACAGTTTATAAAAAAAAACATGTCCCTTGCCTGCACTTGCCCCTAGCCAGTATGGAAAAAAACACATTTCTCTCACCCTGACTACTATTTCATAATCACATCCCCCACACATCAAGCTGTATGGATGAAAGCTTCACAGCACATTTATTTCCGCTCTTCACCTCACTTCTTCAGTTCTTTAATCATTGTATATGTCTACAATGTAAACCTAAATCAATTTTACACCAGGTTAGTAATAATTAACAACCATCGAACCTTAGAATGGATTGGTGAGTGGCTTGCAATCTTTCCAGGATTACACAGCCCAGGATTCCCTTTCCCTGGAGAAAGAAAATGACCATCACTTCAGAAATGTTTAATAAACATCTCTGCCTTCAAAGATGAAGGGAGGGCATGTATAGAATAGCCTTCTCCACTTAGTGGTATCCTTGTGTGGGAAGGAGAAGACCCCAAATTCTCAACCATGCTGACTGAATTCTGGAAATTGCACTCCCAGTATTATCTGGAAGACTGTAGGATGGGAAATCAATCAATCAATCAATCAATCAATCAATCAATCAATCAATCAATCAATCAATCAAGGGCAGCTTCATAGCTGAAAGAGCATGTAAACGCACATTGCCTCTTTCCCAGTTATAAGGCTGCTATTTAAATTGGATATGGAGGGCTGCATGTAATCAATCCTCTGACTGTAGTTATGCTGGCTGGGAGACAAGGACTATTGTAATCCTACAACATAAAATGGAAACCAAGTCTTGGCTGCATCATAATCTCTAGACTTTCTTTTTGGACTGAAATATAATACTAATGATAATGAATAAGCATGTTGGTGAGATAATGTGCATATGACAACTAATTACTCATGTTGTAGAAAAACAGATAGATAGGCAGAGTTTGCACTTTGTTACCGCTCTGGCTGTTTGGCATTGACGGAATCAGCATTTGTCACTGGGGCTCTTGACCTTCGGATAGTGCTAGAGAGAGAGAAAATATTTGGCAAAAGCAATCACATCATGGTTTTCATGCCCAAGAAAACCTGCATAGCAATTTCTCTCCTTTGTGCAATTATAGAAGCCCTGATGCTGAAAAGATTAGTGATAGTAACAGTTTGGTTTTCAGGAACTACTCTGCACATTTTTTTTATTGTATCAGTTACTGCATGCTTGCTATCTAATTCGGTTATGTTTAGTTTATGTGGGGTTTGAAGAAAGTGTACTTTCATTCACTATTATTGATCAATACTCCTTCATGGCAAGCAAATATCTCTTTATAAAAAAAGAAAACTGTGCTAAAATGATTTCTTGATCCGGAAAAATTTTGAATATGCCTTGCCACTCCACTAGTTAAGAATGATCTAAGAAAGACAAATGGTGGTTTTTTGTAAGCAAAATGGGGAAAAAAATCAAATTTGTAATTACAATAAAGACACCAAAATCTCTCTCTCTATCTTACTGTAATCTATGAACCTAGACCACAGCTGATCACTCTGGAAAGTAGGAAAGACCTAAATTATATGTAATTGTATTTTAGGAGGCATTCCCCTTTTTCCATCTTATCAGGGCACGACATGTCCCGACAAATTCTTTTTCCCACAAGGCAGAATAAAGGTCAACAACAGACATGGCAAACTTCATGCTGATGTAGTTTTTGGTAGAATTAAAGACTGATATATAAGCACTTCAACCCAGCAGGAGGAAACACCTCCTTCACCTTAACTTACATCTCTTCAAAAGATGCCTCATTCTGGGCCCAAAGATTCCCAAGATCTGCCTGGGCATCGTAATGACTAGCTGCTTGCCTCAAATAAAAACAAACGTAATATAAATGGTGAATTCTGAAACCGAGTCATGTCTTGCTTGATTATAGCGTAACAAATGTAGGGGGGGAAAAACTGTTGCCCTAAAATGATTCTACAGGATGGTGCACAGGGCCTGGAGGGGAGAAATCATGCCCACAGCCATCTCAAGAGGCCAAAAGTTGCTGGGGCTGATCTCAATCCCAAGGGGTCACCTGATTGCACTTCCCATACTAACGAAGCATGTCCCATTGTGTCCCTGGCCAATTTTTCACCCGCCTAACAAGGAAAGACAATATTGACAAGAGTACATCTAGAGATAAATTAAAACGAGCTCAAGTGTGGTGGGGGATGCCTCAGCTATGGGCTGGGGATCCAATTGAAGCAATCCAATCTCACGAGGGAAACCAAGTTGCTGGGTCATATTTGTGGCCCAGTTAGTTGCAAGAGAGGAAAACATCCAGATCCAGGCCAAGTTCAATTTAGTCACAATGTATTGTCATGGAAAGTGGAAATTGTATTTGGAGAAGACTTGGCCTTGTTGAGCTACTCAGGGCTGCAATGTTTGGCGATGCCTTTACAGGCCCTGGTTTACAGTGCTGTTTGTTTAAAACTGAGCATATTAGAACACATTCTTGCCTTAATGGAGGATGCATCTTCTGCAACCCCATCAAGCTTTCCTCCCTTTCCAACCACGGATCTTGTTGTGTCCTGGGCCTGCTGAGGCAATTCAGCAGGTCCAGAAATGTTGCAAATAGTCCCGGGCAGCCTAAAAGCTGCCTCGGACCACACTGGTTGGTGCCGGTCTTGCGCGCATGCGCAAGGCGTGAAAAAGGGTGTTTGTGATTGGTTGGGTTTGGGAGACTATAAAAGGCCTGCGCGCCTGTTTGTTTGCCGAGTGGTACAGTGGAACGAATAAAGAAAGAACTTGGTTAACAACTTGTGTCTCGCTTCAATGCCGCGAACCCCAATACGTAAAAGATCTGATCAGGATTTTTGACATCACTGCTGCTCCAGTTCCTTTCCAGATACCATAGACTCTCCTTTTCTTTTCTCTCTTCTTTCCACTCTCCCTCCTGCAACCCCCCCAACCTCAGGAGTTAGTCAGGAATGGACACGCTGGCTCCTTAACAGCCCCTGATGTATGATGCAGCAGGAGCGATATTGATCACTTCTCATTAGAAAAGCTTTTTCATCACCCAGACAAAGTGTTTCTCTGCTCCCCTGACAAATAGGAGTGTCACAGGGTACTGACGACATCATATATCCTTCTCGCCTTGCAGCCATCCCCTCCCACCTGAGGCACTGTGCTTCGCAAAGAAAACAACACGCCAGAAAAACTCATATTGGGGTGCAGTGCAGCTGGAGGGAAGGGGGGGAGGAAATGCCACTAATTAGTGGAAGGGATGGGAATTCTGCAGAATCAAATGTGGCAATAGAGCAAGTAGGAGAGAACATACTTTTAGTTTGGCTCAGTGAGAGAACTAAAGCAGAGAAAGATGAGATTTTCCCAGGATGCATTCTGGAGACAATGTGCTGAATTTACTAGACTTTGGGTAAAAGATGCTGTTTTCTTTTGAAGAGACAACCCAGTCTTAGAGAAAGTGAAGGTGAGGAATTCTTAACAGGTGAAGTTATGTATGTGTTTTGAGGGGGAAAAAAAGTGCCTGAGGAAAATTTTTCACGAGGATGACTGCAAATGTGCTTGTCCACAGCTAGATTTCCTTCACATAAATATGTGACCTGCCACCATTTAAACAACAATGAAGTTCAGCTTCCTTTATGAAACGGCCTTGAAAGAACTGAGGCCCTTTATTGCCTGATCAAGGAACAGGATTCAAACCCGTTTTTGAATTATCCCAGCTAGATTTGCTGCTAGCTTCTATTTCACATGGCACCTTTCATCCCATCTCCATTTTCCTATTTCATTGTTTTAGAAAGGGTAGCTGTAGTCTGTGGTTATATCACCCCCTCTTAACCCCACCTGAAAGGATTGTAGTGCAATTTTTGCTCATACCTTCAGAAGTCAGTTCCATTCAGGGGGGTTATATCTACAGATAAATAGGTTCGGGGTTACAGTCTGACAGTAAGACTCATGCTTTTAAATGCATCTGACTCTCAGGTAAGTGATTATAAAGAGACAACATGTATTCCAGCCCTCCCCAACTGAGTACCTTCTTGATGTGCATAGATATTTGGGAGGGGCAAGTCTCACGATGCACATACTTGCATCAGAGATTGGAAGCCAGATATGCATCATGATATCACCACAGGCATGTCATCATTTTTGTGTCATTGGGGTTTGCATATGGGTATTGCTTTCGATTCCTAGAAATCCCCTTTCTGATAATTTTTTTCAAAGTTGAAATTCAGACATCTAGACTAGAGTTATTTTCAAGTTGAGGAATGCTGCTATATTTTATTAAAGCTGTCCTCCACTCAAGTGCCTTCTAAGCGCTGTTATAGCCCATGCTTCATAATCACAGTTGATAAAAACTGAGTGTGCTATTCCAGTACTTTCTGGAATTAATAAGATGCAAAGAATATAAAAAACTCTTACAGTATATTTGTACTTCTGCACTGGGATCTCATGGAAAGATCTTGATGTTCTTTTTAATTTGTGCCGCATTGGTGCCCTGTAATCATTTTATGTCCCACCAATATCTCAAGAGTAGTGACACATTTGAACTTTGGTGTTGGAGAAGATTAGCATATGCAGCTGAGAATAGCACACATAGCCAAGAAAACAAATATATTCATAAGTGAACAAATCAATCCACAGTTCTTACTCAAGGCACAAAAGCCCCGACTCAAATGATCATACAATAGATATATGATGAGAACAGCTAGTTCTCTGAAGAGGTTTTTTAATGCTAGGAAAGCTGATAGGAAAGAAAAAAATGAGGATATGTAGCAGCAAGAAAAATGGACTCAGTTATTTATATTTATTTATATCTCTTTGTTTTTTATAAATAGCTCAAGGCAGTGAGCATACATAATATTCCTTCCTCCTTCTGTTTTCCCCAAAGGGAAAAGGGCTAGTTTGAGAGAAAGAGTGACTGACCCAAAGTTACTCAGCCAGCTTTCATGCCCAATGCAGGACTAGAACTCAACCTCCTGGTTTCTAGCCTGATATCTTAACCACTAGGCCAGTGGTTCTCAACCTTTTTAATGCTGCGACCCCAACCGGTCATAATTCGAGGACTAAACCGGTCGTAAGTCGAGGACTACCCAACCGGTCGTAAGTCGAGAACTTTCCCTGCCCGTGAGTGCCGCGCATGCGTGGTTTCGCCCCCTGCGCCGGCCGAGGCGTAGCTGGCAAGCGGTAGAGACGGAGTAGGCCGACCACCAGCTGGCCCAGCTCAAGGGAGGTAAGGCACCCACTGGAAAAGGGGGAAAAATGGCGGACAGCCTTGCTTGGCGACCCCCGTGAAATGGTCGATCGACCCCAAATGGGGTCGCGACCCATAGGTTGAGAACCGCTGCACTAGGCCAAATTGGCTCTTTTTATTATTATCACCAACTATAGCCGCAATGGGGACACTTTTGGAAGACCTGAAGGACCATATTGGGGACAGGTTGTCCTGGAACTTTATGGTCACTAACATTAGGATCAATCAATATCCTAAAAATCCTAAGATCGTTTTCCCAAATGTCGTTTTCAGTGGAACGGCCTGGTGCAATTGATAATACTTAGTGGTGTATCTTTAGAATTAGGCTTCAAGGTAGATCTTGTTTAGCTAGTGCTGTTTTTCTTATATCATGCGATTTGGGGGGGGGAGGAGGGGAAAGAAGTAAGGCTACCATGCCACTCCAGTTTACTTGGGGTTTTGAACACAAAGAGTGTACTGAGTAGCTATAGATAGGATTGCAAAGGCATCTTGGCCAACTTTTCTCAAGATCACCTTCAGACATTTTGGGTTTCAGCTTCTATAATCTTCCAGCTAGCATGGCCATTAACCTGACTCTCAAAGGCTTACACTTTGAGCTGTTAAGTAGTGATGTAATGGAGCAGGAACACTGGAAAGTGCAGAAGCTAATAAATTGGATATTACAATATGTATTTCTGCTCTTTTGCTTCAGGTTAAATCTATGTCAAAGTATGTCCTTCAGTTTTCAGGGGTTTTCCCTAATCAAAAAGGCTCTTGTTGCATTTCTCTGAGTATTTCAGAACCTACTTTATTCTTGCAAGGAGATGGAAAATGCTGTTGCTTATGCCTTTCTTAAGCTGGTAAAACTCAAAGGAAATAATTCCCACATGATACCTTTGGAATTTAATTGATTTTGTGTCTGAAGGTGACCAGAGAGATGATTATACAATAAAAGAAAGAATATGAAATAAAGGGCATTCATACATACTACTTGGTCACATTGTTTAGTTCAGGAACCCTGCATTCATCTGTGAGAATTCCTCTGAAATATTATTTTCCTTTAAAATATTTTTGAAAGCTCTTCTTTTCAAATCAAACTGGACAAGAACGACTGGGAGAAAAAGGACATTCTCCCTTTCCCCTCTAGTTTAGACATGCAATAGATTTACACATTTTATTTATTTATTTATTAAATGTATTTGCTACCCATCTCGCCACAGCCAAGTCTGGGTGGCTTACAACATAAAACAATTGTTTGACTTTTGGACTATCCTTGGGATGCAAGTCTCCAACACTGTAACCTTTAGCTATTGCAGTACAGAATTTACCTCTAAGATGCTGGCCGCCACCTTCACTTTGTTTCAGAGGAGATAATAAAAAGGAAGATGCCTTACTCATTGCAGAATTGAATCTATTTCACAAACTCATCTAATTCATTCTGTGTAAAGGCATCTTGTAAGGTCCTCAGCTTGTTTTAACGTTTAACCCATGGGGAGAGCTGAATTTTGAATGTATTGATTTTGTATTGACTGGGTCCCCGAGTCCAACTTCCATGCAAGTATGCTTAAGTGCCTTCCACCTATTGAAATTAGTGGACTTCACTATGGTTTTTTTTGTGGTTTCAGTGGCATTAAGAGACTTTTAGGCACACTGTAGTGATAAATTATTTTTAAGTTATATTCCTGTCTTCTCCCTCTTCCTTGTTTAGAAAGCAGCTGGTACATTCCTGAACCAGCCAAATACCCCAAAAGCACGAGAACAGGTTAAATCAGTGGTTCTCAACCTGTGGGTCGGGACCCCATTTGGGGTCGATCGACCATTTCATGGAGGTCGCCAAGCAAGGCTGTCCGCCATTTTTTTTGTCTGCCATTTTTTTGTCCGCCATTTTTCCCCCCTTTTTCGGCGGGTGCCTTACCTCCCTTGGGCTGGGCCAGCTGGTGGTCAGCCTGCTCCGTCTCTGCCGCTTGCCAGCTACGCCTCGGCCGGCGCAGGGGGCGGAACCACGCATGCGCGGCGCTCCCGGGCAGGGAAAGTCCTCGACTTACGATCGGTTGGGTAGTCCTCGACTTATGACCGGTTTAGTCCTCGACTTAAGACCGGTTTAGTCCTCGACTTACGACCGGTTTAGTCCTCGACTTACGACTGGTTGGGGTCGCGGCATTAAAAAGGTTGAGAACCACTGGGTTAAATCAAGGAGCAGACGTCCCTTGGCAAGCCCTTGACTCTGCTTGTAAATAAATCTGAATCTGTTCTGAGGGAATTCTCCTACAAGCACAATGTTTGGCCACCCATTTCTTATCATCCCTCTTCTCCAGCCAACGGATCATCCTTGTAGGAATGTCCCAGCACAGCACCTGGCCTCTCTGAAGCCAGCTGACGGCCCCTCCTGCCCAGCTCAGTTTCCATCTTATTCACCCCAGATAATTGCAGCAGCCATGAGTCAGGTTGTATTAATGATCTATAGATCCCAGGTCACCCATTGCGCTTAAGACTTGGATTGCAACACTCCATTACTATTGGCTATACAAGGGCAGAGCTTCCATCCGCACAGCCATAAATCTAGCCTCGTTGGGCCATCACTCAGCCCCACTCTGCCTGTCCATCTTCACCTGCCTGTGGGTCTTTTGTATTTTACATTTCTAATTAAATAAAATTACACACACAGACACCCGAGACAGACACACACTGGGAAAGAAAAGGTGGAGGGATAATGAATTCCTCAATGATTTGCTGTTATATTTTAAAGGGTCCATAAAAGCCAAGGGTGATAAAAATTGATTTTGTCGTTATCTGCTCCAGTGCTGGAACAGGAAAAGCTATTCCCTCCTTCCCAGGCATGCTGGTTTCCCCAGCCGGGGTTTGGCTGTGGTGAGGAGTTACAGCAAACTGGGACTTACTGGTGGGAACTAACAGGCATGGCAGAAGCAGTTTTCTTGGACTAGGCCAGAAATACCACTATGGGCTTCTCAAAATACCAGGGAGCAGAGACGGTAGAATGCACCGATGCTGCACAGATATGAACTGCACAGATGAAAGCGCAAATATTGAACAGAATGCAATGATTGGTTTTACTAATAAGGATTTTATATCTGCTGCTGGATCCAAAGTAAGCCCTCTTTGCCAGCATGAATAGAACAAGCTTGTTCAATTCCAAGCAGCCTTCACTTGAACCAAAGTCTATTGGCAATAATAGTTTCCTGTCTGTCTACATGAGAAGGAAAGGGAATGCCCAACAGAAAACAAAATAGTTGGTGTTCACACACACACCCCTCTGGTCCCACCCAAGCTTCCTTCAGCCCCACTCACCATCAGGAACGTGCAGCAGGAACCTCGACAGAAAAAATATATATATCACATTTTCCAAATCGTAATTTGCCCAACTCAACAAACAACAAAAACCAGCGAGTTGCAGAAAGACCGCATTTTATTAGAATAGCTGCAACATGTCATATAAATATAAATATAAATATATACATATATATATACACCCTATACATAGACTTGGGGAAAGGTCAAGGCTGGGGGAAAAAGGTGATTATTGCTTTGAGCGGCTATTATATTTAGTAAAAAAAACAACCTAACCATTTAGAGAAAGGAAAGAAACAGATGAGAACACAAAGCCACAACTGCAGGTAACAATGAATAGGATTTTCGCAAAAATGTGTATGTATAGCTATCAAACCTGTGCTGTAAGTGTTTAGTTGTCTGATAGATGGCAGCAAAGATACAGAAAACTCTAACTCTTTGCTGCCATCTAGTGGTTCTGATAGGCATGAAGAGGCATTTTGTAGCATTATATCTTCGAAAGACACAGTCCCTAGAGAGGTGTTCTCTCTCTCCTTCTGTATGGATACAGCAGGACCTGGATCTTACATTCCTCTCTTGTGACTCAACTGAGAGGTCAAAAGGCAAAAGCAAAAAGAAACCGCAACCCGCCCACCCCACTCCACAATTAGAAGGAAGCAAATGCAAAGCTCAGCAAATGGGGAAACTGGGGATATATACAAGGGCTAGGGTGTCAAAGGAGAGGCAGCTAAAGTGAGGCTCAATCTCACAGAAAGGAGACACATGCATCAGTAGTCACAAAGCAGCAAGTTGAGAAAGAAGCAATAGCTCAGCTCAGCATTGGGAAAGAGCAACTTAAGGAAAGAGGTGAGGAGGGAAAAACAACAACAACCAAGTCTACTTAAGGAACTGTGGCTGGTTGAGAACCACCTTCACCTTTGCCCCCTTGCGCTTATTCAATCCAAAATGTAAACCCATGGACCCTTGTCTCTTCTGGTATGTCTTGGATCTCACTGACTCACGCAGCGCTGTCATGACTGACAGCTTCTTCTACAAAATACCAGATCACATTACTGATGCCATGTCTCAGGTTCCAGTGCTCCTCCAAACTCCCTTTACATCAGCGTATTAGGTGCGCTATCCTAGAGCCTTCCCCACTGTCACACTGGGAATTGCCATTATTATTATTTTGCACAGAGGGAGATTTGTTCACATCGGAACATGTGAACTTGCAGTTTAAAATGGCGCCGTCCATCGCCAAAACCTCAGATTATGCCTCCATGGGGGGATTAGCTGCAGGTATTGTCCAAGGGAGGGAATCGTACTGGAAGAAAGATAATCGTGGGTGGGCTTCTATACTCCTACCGGTCAGAACTAGCATTGCATATGGATGCATCCCCAGCCCCTTACCTCAGATTTGCAACAAAGGCTATGATCTGAAGGGGGAGGAAGCCTTGAATTATAAATCACGTGTCAGGGAGTAACTACACATTCCCAATAGTTCAGAACTGCAGATACAATGCAAAAATAAATAAATAAATCCCCATGTTTCTAGACTTTAAGGCAAAAGAATCTGAATAGGACCGGCAAGGTTTCTTTTACTCTAATTGATGAGATTCTGCATACTATGCAGTTGGTATTGGCACTCTTCATAACTTGATCTTTGGCTATTTGTAGAACGTCCCTGCTCTTCACATCACCTAGCTCCAGTTTCTGCCTTTTTCTGCTATCGACATTCTTTGCTGCACTGGATTTGTGCTATTTATGATGAAATTTGTGCTAATATAAATCTATTGTATACATTTGTGCTAATATAATGTATTGTATATATTTGTGCTAAATATAAATCGAGTAATTAAGCTAACCTGGGACTCTATAGCTTGTAGTAATTTAATTTGGTTTTTCATCTGAAACAAGATACATTTGCTATCATTTATTCTGGAAGCATAATTTATGTTAGTATGAGCTGACTTGCGTAATGGGCCTAATTTATGCTATGGTGAGGAAATGGAAATCTGGAGCCAAAACACATTTATGCACAGTTATGATCCAAAGCATCGAGATAAGCATGCTCTGATGTTTCCTCCAGATGCATTGTCCCCAGCTCAAAAATATATGTATTTCTGCTTAATACTAATAATACTAATGTCGTGGCAAAATACTATTCCTGTTGCTAATTCTTAGAGTGAATTATTTGATCAATTAATTACATGCTGCAAGGTTCTCTGTTGTGCAATAGCCAATGCTATTTTTTTCTGCTCTTTATTCATTTTGGTTCCTTTTGGAAGGAAAATGCACCCATTGCTGTTCTGGCGGGAGATAAAGAAAATTAGCTTGATTGAAACCACTTGAATTCGTTTTTAATTTAAGGGTATCTCTTACGAATATCCTTCCCTACCACTTTCCATTCCTGGAGAGAAGTGGCAGTTACTGTACATTACTGTCATGTCCTTGCCCCGCCTTCTCCAGTTTAAATATCGTTGGAATATTTGAGAACAGGAATTATAACAGAATAATCTTGCCTTTTGCTATTTGTGTAAAGGTAATAGCCTCATTTAGGAAAGTTATTGATCGTGTTTAAGGGAGAAAAACAACCTTGCCTGGGAATTTGTATAATTTTGTTCCCTCGTGGTGATGAGACATGCAGAAAGAGATTTTATGGAATCTCTTCTCTGTTTTATTCTAATTTACATGTCTGCTAGTCTGGTTGCTTTAGTTTTTATTTTTAAAAGCCCACATACAATGCTATATAATATATAAATATAAAGCAATAAAATCCCTTGAGGTTTTATTGGAAGAGATACCAGTAGCTAAACCAATAAATAGACAATCCATTCCTTTGCATTTCATTTGTTTTCTTTCTATTTACATACTGAGGACTTAAGCAATAGGTGAGCTTTCATCTGTTACTGAGCTGTTCTATAACACTGAAAAGAGAGAGAAGCACCCTCTAAACATTTTTGCCCCCAAGTGCTTTCCCCAAACACTTGTTTTGTAGATATAAATTCAGCCAACTATTTATAACCAAGGAATTGATATCCTTAATTTGAGAACTTCTCAAATACTGACTTTGGATTTATTCCAGGGATACAGAGTCTGTAACTCCCCAGCTATGGCTGGATTCCAGCTGAAATCAGCCACCAGGAATCTTATTGGACCTGGAGGCCAGGGATCAGTAAAGCCCTTATAACAGGAAAAGCAAATTGGTGCCGCATGGTTGACTGGAGCCTCAATACCTACATAACTTTTAAAGGCCTTCCTTTTCCATTCATCTCAATACAGCTCCTACTGATAAGGCAACTGAAGCCTCTTCTTCTCTGTCACCATTTGCTTGTTAATGACCAGCCCTGGTGGTGCAGTGGTTAGAGTGCAATGTTACAGGCAAACTCTGCCCACAGCCTGGAGTTCAATCCTGATGAGGCTCAAGGTTGACTTATCCTTCCATCCTTCTGAGGTCGGTAAAATGAGGACCCAGATTGTTGTGTGTGTGTGTGTGGGGGCAATATGCTGACTCTGTAAACAGCCCAAGAGAGTGCTATAAAGCTGTAAACAGCCCAAGAGAGTGCTATAAAGCTGTAAAGCCACTATGGGGCAATATATAAGTCTAAGTGCCATTATCGTATCTCCGTTGCAATTGCTCCCGATTTTCTATAAAGTCTACAGAGTCCTTTCAGGGCAAATGTCAGAGTATCATTACCTTCCACAGTGAGGAGATCCGATGGTTACTGGACAGTGTGAAAACAGCTGACTTCCTTGCACGGTATAGGGACGCCTGACTTCCTTGCAAGGGATAGGGACCTTGCAAGGGATAGGGACCATAAAGGGATAGGGATAGGGACCATAAAGCTTCTGGGCATAAGCACAGGGAGGACCTACATATGTCTGGTGGGTGTTGTAGATACAAGCGTTTTCAAGAATTCTGTAGTACTGGTACAATTGGCAGGCAAAAGTCATTGTGGATATCTGTAGAAGATCACACAAAATGCCTGGACAATATCACTCTATGGTGATAGTTTAATATCACCTAGTTCCCATCCCTGAGGATACTACTCCTGATGCAAGATGGCTCTGACTGTTTGGCCTTGGAAAGGGTCCCTGGAAGACAACCGTTTTTTACAGCCACCAGCCCAATTGTGTTAGGATAATTCATTCTTCTTAAGAAACTCTTTATGGAAGCAAGAATAGAGGGAAGGAACCAGCCTGAATCCTACTGAAATGAGAGAGGGGAAAACAAGGGGACATGATGGTGGTGATGGGGACAAGAAGCTTATTCAAAAGTAAAGGGGTCATGGGTGCTGAAAAAGAAGTGCCCGTCAACATGCGTGTCAACAGTTTCCTTGTCACTCTCAGGCGGGAAGCGCTCGTGGCAAATGGGACACTCCTTCCAAAAGCCTGGAGAGGGCAGGTCCAAGGGAGATGCACCCATTCCGGATGATTCCGACATCTGCCGCCCTGTCAGCCCACTGAGCATGGAGGAAAAGTATGGGAAAGAGAGAGAGAGAGAGAGAGAGAGAGAGAAATTAAAAGGGTGCTCAAAAAAATTGAAATTTCATAAATTGATCTTCTGAAATGGTGCTGAACATTCTCCCATAGGGTTCACTGTGCAAGACCAGGGTAGAGTGGAGAATTGCTTAGGCAGGCAAGGTCCAAGATGCCCAGAGTCACAGAATGAAGGTCAGTGAGACTTGACCTCCCGTGTAGGCCAAGATACATTAATCACAAATGAAGACAGGGGAAAGGCTTCATCCTACCAGACACACGGGGCAATCAGACTCAGTAAGGAGAGAGAAGAAAAGCAGTGGAGGGAGGGAGAGACACCTGTAAGTGGGAGACTTAGGGCTGCAGAAAGGATGGGAAGGAAGAGATATTGAGACCTTATGAATCTGCAGGAGACAAAATGGGAAGAGGAAAACAAAATACATACCAAAGAGGAGTCAGCTTTTATTCTGAAAAAAAAAAAATCTGGGAAACTTTGATCTCAGGTTTCCACAGCTACGGCTGTGTATATTCTTTGTGTCATTATATATATCCAGTTTGGCTGTTAAACAAATCCAGAACTGGCACTAATGGGCGACCGGAAGATGAAACCGTAATTAAACTGCGTACATTTGCGTGCATTTCTTATTTTGCCTAATCAGCACTTTCTCTCTTCTCTCTTCTGCAAAATCTGTCTGGCTTTTCAATATTTACAAAGTGGCTAGGGAGGACTGCAGACTACTGAATAACTTGGCCGGGTCTCTGGGTTCTGAGGTACCACCTAGAAAACTTTCAGATGTTGCTGGGTGCCAGGAATGAGAGAGGACAAGATTGAAGAGAAAAACACAGTTCAAATGAAATAACTTCCTCTCACCTGGCCATTTCACAGAAGCCATTGCCAAGCTCTGGAAGGAGTAGATTGGTTTCTTCACCACCACTCTGGGCAGCTGCCATCAGAACAACCTTCTCATCTTCGGCTTCCTACCAATAAAAAGAGACCCGTTTTCAGCATGTTTGACTTTGGCTCATGTTCATGAGAATTGGCCTGTTCTTCTTTTTGCTGGAGGGCACAAACTCCTGTGCCTCAAGATATCTACAGTATATGCATGCATACGGACACCTGTTTTGCCCAGAAAAGACCTAGGTTCAATCTCTCCAACTAAAAGAATTATGGGATGCAGACGAAGGAAAGAGCCCTTGCCTAAAATTCTGGAGAGCTGTGGCTAATCAGGCTAAACAGCATCAGAAGATGGGTCCAAACCTAAGTCAGTAGGCACTTCTCTTGGTGCTGATCACATTTCTTGCCCCTTTTGGATATTATTATTAATTATTATTATTTCTCTGAACTTACAACATTAGAAGCTGGTATCATGGAAAGTAAGCACATCAGCGTTTAGCGCAGACGCGTGTGTGTGTGTGTGTACATGCACACAAAAGCAAACACAATGCCCTTGGATCTGACAGACACCGAGGAGGGAAAAAAGATGAGTAGTTGCAGTCCTGCCATCTTCCTGCCCAAAAGAAGAAAGAAACTAAGCCAATGTGATAGGAAGCATCCTTTAGGAGAGGCTAAATGGGGAGCATTTTTTTAACACGTTGTCTTCCTAGTGATTGTGTCCCAACAGTAAACGTTTTGTGAAAGCGCTTGGCCTCCTCTGAGGATTCCTTGGCACGAAGGCACTCACAGCATGCTTTCAGCTCCCCTGTCCCTGGGCTAGATCATCTCTTTGCCTGGATCCCCAAAGCAACTCTTTCACCCTTTGCCTTGGACAGCTATACGTGGGCTGGGCTGGGCCCTTCCCCGCTTCTCAGGGCCTCACCGAGTCAGAACTGGAATCCTCGGGCGGCTGTTTGATCTGACTAGCAATAGGAGCAGGCTGGCTGATCACCACTGTGTGAGATGGCCCATGGGCACAGGGAGGCGTGGTGGTCACTGCCCGGGTGTCACACAGGCTGTAAGAACTGAGCTGAGCAGGCAGGCGCATGTCCTCGGGGCATTCGTCCTCGGAATCAGACAACGGGGAGTCCAGGGAGCCTGGAAGATGAAAATGAAGATGGCGTTAGGTGTGTGTCCGTGTGTGTGTGTTCGTGTGTGTGTAAACAAATCTCTCCCAGAATCAATGATGCTCCCAGCAGAAACTGACCTTGCAGAGAAAAACATTGCTCTAGTTAGCTTCCTAATGTGAACCTGAAACTGGATGCTTGTCCAGGAGATAAATCTTCCCTCCCTTCCATTGGTGCTCCAAGCACATGCTTATTTTGCTAGTGGTTAATTCAGGGTTGCTGGGTGGGATATTTGCAAGTTCCTGCCCTACAAAAGGAGCTTAAAGGCAAGGTGCTCCAAAGAACAACAACAACAACAATAATAATTATAATAATAATAATAATGTTGGAAGGGATCTTGGAGGTCATCAATATCTAAAGTCTGACTTTATGGAATACGCCACAGAGTTCCCACAGAGTGAGACAAGAATGGAAGCATCACAAAGTGCACCAACAGAGAGTTTTTCTCAGCTATGGCCCTACCCAGGGTAGTAAACATTTAATAACCAGATGTTGCGGCAGTGCAATTCCCATCATTCCTCACCATCGGCCCAGGACTCCTAGGAATTAAAATCCATCAACCCTAGAGGGCAATATATTGCCCACCTCAAATTAAATATGGGAAGAAAAGATTTGGCTAAACAAATTTCTCGAGAAGCAGTTTCAATCTCAAGGTAAACGCCATCCAGATCCCTGCCCCTTGTGTTCTGGATAAGTTTAAGGATGCCTGAACATTTAGATTCACAAGGCTAGTTTCACAGAACTCAACCAAGTCTGTTGATCCCTACATCATCATCATCATCATTATTTTGCCTGATAGCATGGACTAGAGCAGACATGTCAAACACAAGGCCCGGGGGCCGGATGCGGCCCGCGAAGTCGTTTCATGTGGCCCGCGAAGCCATCCTGGAAACAGTGAGGGAACGGCCCCCGCTGCCTTGGCCCTGGCCCAGGCCAGCCGGGAGCCAATGTACAATTTTGTGGGGCTATCTTGGCACTTGCCCCGGTGGACTATGCCTTGACACTTGCCCCGGTCCCACCCCCTTCTGCCAGAGACCCTCAGATCTGTCCCATTCCTGCCCAAGCCCCCATAGGCACCCTTGACGTGAATGATGTAGAACTGGGCACGCCCACCCAGTAGGCCATACCTACTCCATCCACGCCCACCCAGTAGGCTGCACCCACTCTGGCCACACCCACCCGGGCCCCCCAGGGCAACCGCAATGCTGATGCCCTCATTGAAATTAAGTTTGACACCCCTGGACTAGAGTCACTAAATATAATTGATCGGGCTGCCAGGTAACGGTGGCAGGACTAACCAGGAGTATCCAGAGCTCTTTCCTCTTCATCATCAATCAGAACTGATTCACTCCATTTCTCATCTGCCACTTTCTCCAAACGTTCTTCAAGGCGGCGTATGTACACCAGCAACTCCTGAAGGCAGAGAATGGGCAACGCATCAGCATTGAGCCCCGAACGGTAACGGATTCCTCTTGCCACTTCATAGCTTCTTCTCCTACTAAATTCAGGCTACAGCCAGCCTTTTATCCCTCTCCATTTAGATGCCACACCAACCTGTTTTTCGTCCTGCAGTTGCTCTTTCTCCTTCTGGGCAACCTGCAAGGCAGCGCGCAGCTCCCGTAGCTCCCGGCGGCTCTCGGAGACTTGAACCTGATGAGGGCAAGAGTGACGTTTGCTGGAGCAGAATTTTAGAAGAACATGTCTAGAGAGTTATGAAGCCCACCATGGAACTAAATACAGGTCATCCTCAACTTACAACAGTTTATTTAGCGACCATTCAAAGTTACAACGGCACTGAAAAAAGTGACTTATGACTCTTGCAGCATCCCCAGAGTCACGTGATCAAAAAATCAGACACTTGGCAACTGGTTCACATTTATGACGGTTGCAGTGTCCCGGGGTCAGGTGATCACCTTGTGCGGCCTTCTGACAAGCAAAGTCAATGAGGAAGCCCGATTCACTGAACAACCGTGTTACTAACTTAACAACTGCAGTGATTTACTTAAACAATGTGGGAAGAAAAGTCGTAAAGTGGGGCAAAACTCACTTAACAAATGTTTCACTTAGCAACATAAATTTCGGGCTCAATTGCAGTCATAACTCGAGGATTACCTGTAGTTAATGCTCATGCCCAGTGCTGGGATTTTAAGACAGCTCCTTTCATTTTTGGAAAGCTCTCTCCATTTTCTAGGGCCTCTATTTTATCCATGGGGTAGAGCCTCCCCTTCATCACTGGCCATCTCCATTCCCTAAAGCAGGGGTCCCCAACCCCCAGTCCGTGGACTGGTACCGGGCCGCAGCATGCCAGCAACCGGGCCGCACAAACAAGCAAAGCCCCATCCGCAGGATGCAGGCAGCACACAAAACCACGATCCTTCCGGTCCCCGGAAAAACCTCTCACCACATAACCAGTCTCTGGTGTCCAAAAGGTTGGGGACCTCTGCCCTAAAGGCTCTTTAAGTTTTCTTTTTTTTGCAGATTTACTGTCACATTGCACTCACCTCTTAGAGCAGGCCTGCATAACTTGGAGAGGGGAAAGGGCCACACCGATGAATTAAAAATAATTGTGGGCCGCAAAGGAATACCTGGTGGGCCAATCAGCTGCTAGTAGTGAGGAGGCAGCGTTCAAGCTAGGAGCAGCAAGGAGGCCTGGAGGTGCTCAGCAGCACCCCTTTTTGGGTGGGGGTGAAATTAGTGACTTTTTAGTAAGCAGCATCAAACCACACAGGGATGCTTGACGAGTCTTGTGTTGTTCATGGACCGTATATGATCCAGGCTTGTGTTAAGAATAAGCAAAACCTTATCCAGACTAAGAGAACTGAGATGCTTGATCCATTTAGGCCTTCCCTAACTAGGTGCTCTCCTGATACAGTGAGACAGCAATTCTTTGACCTCCTGGCCAGGATGGTCGAGATGGTCTAAAGCAGGGCTTTTCAATCTTTTCACCCATTGTACCACTTTTAGGATATGGCACTATCCAAGTACCACCAGTCGCCTAGCAAGGTGTCAAAAACTTGATGACCCCCCCCCCAAAAAGGAAAAAAGTGATAAAGTACAGGTAGTCCTCGACTTACAACAGTTCACTTAGTGACTGTTCGAAGTTACAATGGCATTGAAAACAGCCACAGCCGAGCAAGACACCTGCCTGCCTGCCTGCCCAGCCGCGCTCTTCCCCCTGTCTGAGGTTTTCATTGTTGTGAGCATTTCTGTTGAGGATTGACAGCGGGGTGGGGTCGGGGGGGTGTTTGGTTTTTATTCCCCCCGTCTACTGGGTGGTTGAAGCAGGTTTTGGTCACTTCACATGACCCTGGGACACTGGGACCATCATAAATATGAATCAGTTGCCAAGCATCTGAATGTAAATCACAAGACCCTGGAGATGCTGCAACATTCCAGCTGATCGGCACTTTGTCTGAGCCCACCAGAAACACCAGGATCACTGCTGCTTTTCAGCTGATTGGTGCTTTTTCAGGGCTCAGCAGAAGCAGCAAGATCAGCGCCGAGCTCCAGCTGGAGCTTGGCACTGATCCTGGTGCTTCCACTGAGCCCTGACAGCCCTGCAGCTCCAGCCATCTCTCTCTCAGGCTTGTGCGGTGCTGCCATCGGTTCAGCTCATTCCCCTCTCCCGCTACTTTTCTAGGATGGTTGCGTACCACCTGCCAGGTGCCAATGTACCACAGGTGGTACCCGTACCACTGGTTGAAAAGCCCTGGTCTAAAGGAGCTGCAGTCACCATAATGCTAGAGAGCCCCCAAGTTAGGAAGAACTATTCTGTAGATGCATCTTGCCAAATAATTGGGTGTAACAGGACTGTGAAGGTCAGCCCAGAAATTTCTCAGTGAGGACTAAGAACGGTCAGTGACAACAGGACATTGACTGGCAAATCGAAAGAGAGAAGAGAAATGAAATGGAACGATGGGCTCTGTTAGTCTTCAGTCAATGCTTCAAAAAGTCACAGAAAAAAAACCACCATGTATCCTGCAAGGGAGGGAGAGCACCAAGAGCTCTTTTCAAAACTTTCTCTGCCGGTGATCCTTGCAAGATAAAGATGTCTTGCAACCCCATCTACATAGCCGGCAAGGGAGCTAAACACCTCTTCCTGGGAGCTTGGCAATCTTAATCTGTGAACAGCTTAACTACTTGTGAGAGGACAGAAATCATTCTCTATTTTTCCCTCCCGCCTTGAACGATGGAATCCTTTTTTTTTCCAGGGGAGATAGTTTACCAGACTGGCATCCCGTTCCTGTGCCAGCTCCATACGTAACACCTGGCGCTGTGCCCGTTCTTCCTGCAAGCTGTTTTCAAGACGGAGAACCTCAGCACTCAGCTTCAGGATCTTATCTTTCTCTGCCTAACAAAACATAAATTTGAAAGGAACGGTCACAGTGCAGGATTAGATTACTCTTCTCCCCCCCCCCCCCCATTTGCTCTACGGAAAGCTATTAAAGAAGTGGGCGAAGTCAGATTCTTTATGCAACATGCAGGGCTGGGGAATCCAAGGGTGTCTAGATGTTACTGAACGGCAGTAATGGTTCTTCATTGGTTTTGATAAATTATGTAAACTTTGCAAAGTTTGTTTTAATTGTGTATGCGGCCCAGAGTCATGTGCAAGTGAGATGGCCAGCTATATAAATATAAATTCAACAAATAAATAAATCCAACAGCTTCTCAGCAATGACCACGTTGACAGAGCTAGAAAAAGTTTCAATTCAGTGGCATCTATAGTTCTAAAGTTGACAGCAGCTAGGTTAGGGAGGAGTCATCTGTAGATTTGTCCATAGATTTAGTTATCCCAGCAATTTTGTCCCCGTCTTAACAGTGTGGGAAGTGAAGAGAGAGAAAGAAAAAAAGAGAAAGAGAGAGAGAGAGAGAAAGAAAAAGACAGAAAGAGAAAGAAAAAAGGAAAGAAAGAAAGAAAGAAAGGAAGGAAGGAAGGAAGGAAGGAAAGAAAGAAAGAAAGAAAGAAAGAAAGAAAGAAAGAAAGAAAGAAAGAAAGAAAGAAAGAAAGAAAGAAAGAAAGAAAGAAAGTTGGTTGTGTTCTTGAAGATGTTTCATTACCAAGTTAGGTAACATTATCAGCACTAAGGCTGTTACCTATTTTGGTAACGAAATGTCTGCAAGAAAACAACCAAGCTCAGAGAGTACCAAGGACCCCACAGTTCAACCCTGAGCTACAAATATTCTCTTTTATCCCTTTAAAATACAGACTAATTTAGTTCCAAAGCCATATTGTTCTTTTTCTTTTGAATCTCCCAAATATTAAATCTTGGCATTCAACTGCTTGGGGATTTTTGTTCTTTCTGCATATGCAAAACTGATTTAAAAACTTCCCCAGAGTTTAATTTCAATCCACAAACAAAAGATCAATGATTGCATCAATGCATGCCAGGATCCTTTTGCTTTATTCCCTCCCCACTACAAAAAAACAACAACCCACAGGTAGTTCTCAAGTTACGAATGTTCACTTAGTGAATGTTCAAAGTTACGACATTCCTGCCCAAAGTACTTATGACCGGGTCCCAAAGTTACATATGTTGCAGCATCACAGCGGCCCTTCGCACTTACGAACGACTGCAGAGACGCCGCAACGTGCTACTTTGGTGCCATGACTGAGAGCCCCAAACTGCCCACGCTCACCTCCTGAGTGCCGGAGCCCTAGTCCAGCCAGGCGGAGAAGTGCGGGATCGGTCTCTCTTCTCCCCTGCTGAGCCCCAGCTTCTATCACAAGCGGGCACAGCCCTGCCCGGCCACTTTCTGGAGTGCCGAACCCAGCCGGGTTTCACAAATTGCGCCACCATGGAGCTGGAGAACTTGGCGCTCTACCGCCCTGCTCCCCTCACTTGCCAAAAGGACTCCTTCTCTAAATTACAAGAGCGGTTTCTAAACAAACCTGCTTTCCAGCTCTGTCGCGTTTCTCCCAGCAGCTCAAGACGCTTTTCTTTTGCTGGAGAGAAATGGAAAAGCTGCGTTGCAAGCAGAAAAAATGTGCAAGAAAACCGAAAAGAAATTCGTGGGACTAAAAAAAAAAAAGTTCAATCAGACCTTCCAACTTCGTGAGATCTTTTTTTTTTTTTTTTTGGCGAGAAGTTGGAAGGTCTGACTGAATTTTTTTTTTTTTTTAGTTCCATGAACTTCTTTGGTTTGCCGTTTCTCCAGCATCTTGAGCTGCGGAGAGAAACACGATGGAGCTGGAAAACAGGTTTGTTTAGGAGCCCCTCTTGCAATTTAGAGAAGGAGTCCTTTTGGCAGGCGAGGGGAGCTGGGTGCGGGTGCGCCAAGCTCTCTAACTCTGCAGCATCACAATTTGTGAAATCCAGGTGGGTTCGACACTCCAGCAAGTGGCAGGGCAGGGCTGCGCCCGCTCGTGAGAGAGGCTGGGACTCGGCGGGGAAGGGGAGAGGCCAGCCCGGGGCTTCTCTGCCTGGCTGGCAAGGGCTCCAGCACCCAAGGCCGCAGAGGAGGAGAGCGTGGGAAGCACGGGGCTTTCAAACGTGGCGCCAAAGGTAAATTAAGCGGTTGGTGACGGGGGTGGGGAGAAAAGGTCCAAGCAGCTTGGGACCCCAATGGGTGGGAAGAGAAGCATCTCTCAATGGGTGTGTGTGTGGGGGTCTTTGGTGGCTGGATGCAGTGGTCTTGTCCCTACACTAGGCCTCTCCCATGGCCTTCCCACCCTGAGATACCTCATATGTGTCACGGTTCTGATAGATGAGACTAGTAGAAATAAGAACTCTGAGGCAATTGCTTTCCTCAAAGAACACTTTTAATGGCTACATAATATCAGCTCGAACAAAGGTGAAACCAAGACTGAAAGCTACCTCCCCAAAAGGTTACGAAGTAAAAGTTGAAATCCCCACCCCTTACTGTGTCATAAATCACAATCCCCAATTAACACCTTTGGCAGGCTCTGCCAAACATTAAAGCTGCTTGACCTTGGCTCCCACAAAAAAGTTATTGTTTTGACTGAACTATAAGAATGCATCTTCCCCCCCTCCCGTTGCTAAGGCAACCAAAAAGCGTAGAAATATGGCTGATTTCAGAGCATTTGAAGGTTTGACAATATGCACCTAACAACCAGTGCAGTCGATTAGTGAATGCATGGGCGAAAGTAGGGAGTGTTCACACTCATTTTTCATGATTCACTCCAATGAATCTTCGGGTTATGAATGTACCGTAGTTGGCAGACTCTGTTACATTTATAACTCGAAGACTAACTGTAGGCAATTTGTATGTGGAGAAGGTAGTATTATTATGTATAGTGCTGAAAATATTGGTCTAGGGCAGGGGTAGGAAACCTTGGCTCTTTTATGACTTGTGGACTTCAACGCCCAGAATTCCTGAGCCAGCTCAGGAATTCTGGCTGGCTCAGGAATTCTGGGAGTTGAAGTCCACGAGTCATAAAAGAGCCAAGGTTGCCTACTCCTGGCCTAGGGTGAAGGAGACCTGGTGTCGAAATTGCCCTTGATTATAGATTTCGTGGAACATAATTCTAGACCATTTGCTCCCTCTCTCAGTCTGAATCTCAGCCCTGGATTGTTGAGAAGGTAAATGAGATGAGGCTTCCTCATACATGCTTTAGAAGACTTCCCACAAGACAGATGGAATATAAACGATGAAGGGGAAAAAAAAGTTTGCTCAACTGACTCAGGGGATCAAATGCCTGAGTGTACCACCTACCTCTACATTCTGCAGCAGCATGGCTTTCTCCTTCCACCAGTGGCCTTTGCCTTCTTTCCACTTGAGGGTCATGTCAGCCAGCTTGATGTTGATCTCAGCCGCCTCAAGGCGGCTCTTGTGGAGGTCAGAGATTGTGCGGTCTCGGATGGAGGCCACGCTGGCTAGCTCTTCCCCTAAGAGTGCCACTTTCTGCTGACTGGCAGCCAGGATGTCCTGTGTGGTGCGTAACTGTTCGCACAAGGACTCCATCTGTGCCTGGAAAGAGAGAGGACTTGAGAGGAAGAGGCACAAGAGAAGGTGGAGGGGCCATGTTCAACCTTCATGGCATTATGAGAGCCCTAGGAAGAAGATAAGTGGTCTATAATGCCAGCCATGAGGATTCAGCATATTTTCTAATCCTGGAACCTGTCCCAGCAAGTACAAGCATTGATTGTGGATGACGGGAGTGTCTTCCAATACTTGATGGAATTCTTGTAACCAAAATTCTTGTACCCTAATTCTTGTACCCCCCAAAAAAACCTTTTCTGATTTTCACAAAGAAAGAGAGAAATATTGATCTAGTTTCTTTCCCTGGGCCAAGAATAAATCCCTGGCTTCTGGTTCCCACCTATCCACTCCTCTGCCCTGCAAGCCCTGACAGAACAAGTGGTTTTGCCTAGATCAGGGCTGGCTGATTTTTGTCAGTTCTTTCTTGTTCTCTAACATGAAACCAACTCTGTTGGTTGTAACTTTGTTCCAAGACTATTTACAAAACAAAAGTCCACGGGTTTCGGGGACTTTCCCCACAATTAAATATTTCTTATTTCTCCTAGAATTTTTTAAAAACGGATTCATGAAGTGCCTGGTAGAACCTGGATACCATTTTGTACGTGAATCTTCTTCCACAAAATACATGTTTGGAGAAAAAGGGTTGGGCCTTAAGCAACATCACCCTAGAGACTTTTTGCCTATGACATGTCCTGATCTGTGCTTTGCTTGCCCAACCTTGTATTTTATCAGAGTCTAAAATATCATTCTGAAATCCTGGATTCCTTGTTGCAAACTACTACTTTTCTTTTGGTGATGGAAAAAGATTAGAGATATCCACTGGATGGCTACCGAAGGCTCCGTACTCAAGGAAATGAAATGGTTACTTGCATTTAGAGGATGGGCAAAAAAGGGGGCCCTGCATAAAGACAGAAATTACCAGGTGCTGGAGATAGGTTATCAAGATTGGGTGTCTGTCTGCCTTCTCTCTCCTGTTTGAGAAGTTCTGGGAGAACACCAAGATCATCCCATTAGAGCAGGGGTGTCCAAACTTTTTTCAAAGAGGGCCAGATTGGATGAAGTGAACGTGCTGGAGGGCCGAACATTTTTCCGAACATTCTTTGAACCATTACAATTAAATGCAAATGAATTATTTTATGCCTCTTTCCTCTCCCTCTCTTTCCTCTTTCTCTCTCTCTCTCTCTCTCTCTCTCTCTCTCTCTCTCTCTCTCTCNTTTTTTTTTTTTTAGTTCCATGAACTTCTTTGGTTTGCCGTTTCTCCAGCATCTTGAGCTGTGGAGAGAAACACGATGGAGCTGGAAAACAGGTTTGTTTAGGAGCCCCTCTTGCAATTTAGAGAAGGAGTCCTTTTGGCAGGCGAGGGGAGCTGGGTGCGGGTGCACCAAGCTCTCTAACTCTGCAGCGTCACAATTTGTGAAATCCGGGTGGGTTCGACACTCCAGCAAGTGGCAGGGCAGGGCTGCGCTCGCTCGTGAAAGAGGCTGGGACTCGGCGGGGAAAGGGAGAGACCAGCCCGGGGATTCTCTGCCTGCTGGCAAGGGCTCCAGCACCCAAGGCCGCAGAGGAGGAGAGCATGGGAAGCACGGGGCTTTCAAACGTGGCGCCAAAGGTAAATTAAGCGGTTGGTGACAGGGGTGGGGAGAAAAGGTCCAAGCAGCTTGGGACCCCAATGGGTGGGAAGAGAAGCATCTCTCAATGTGTGTGTGTGTGGGGGTCTTTGGTGGCTGGATGCAGTGGTCTTGTCCCTGCACTAGGCCTCTCCCATGGCCTTCCCACCCTGAGATACCTCATATGTGGCACGGTTCTGATAGATGAGACTAGTAGAAATAAGAACTCTGAGGCAATTGCTTTCCTCAAAGAACACTTTTAATAGCTACATAATATCAGCACGAACAAAGGTGAAACCAAGACTGAAAGCTACCTCCCCAAAAGGTTACGAAGTAAAAGTTGAAATCCCCACCCCTTACTGTGCCATAAATCACAATCCCCAATTAACACCTTTGGCAGGCTCTGCCAAACATTAAAGCTGCTTGACCTTGGTTCCCACAAGAAAGTTATTGTTTTGACTGAACTATAAGAATGCATCTTCCCCCCCTCCCGTTGCTAAGGCAACCAAAAAGTGTAGAAATATGGCTGATTTCAGAGCATTTGAAGGTTTGACAATATGCACCTAACAACCAGTGCAGTCGATTAGTGAATGCATGGGCGAAAGTAGGGAGTGTTCACACTCATTTTTCATGATTCACTCCAATGAATCTTCGGGTTATGAATGTACAGTAGTTGGCAGACTCTGTTACATTTATAACTCGAAGACTAACTGTAGGCAATTTGTATGTGGAGAAGGTAGTATTATGTATAGTGCTGAAAATATTGGTCTAGGGCAGGGGTAGGAAACCTTGGCTCTTTTATGACTTGTGGACTTCTGGGAGTTGAAGTCCACGAGTCATAAAAGAGCCAAGGTTGCCTACTCCTGGCCTAGGGTGAAGGAGACCTGGTGTCGAAATTGCCCTTGATTATAGATTTTGTGGAACATAATTCTAGACCATTTGCTCCCTCTCTCAGTCTGAATCTCAGCCCTGGATTGTTGAGAAGGTAAATGAGATGAGGCTTCCTCATACATGCTTTAGATAGAAGACTTCCCACAAGACAGATGGAATATAAATGATGAAGGGGAAAAAAAAGTTTGCTCAACTGACTCAGGGGATCAAATGCCTAAGTGTACCACCTACCTCTACATTCTGCAGCAGCATGGCTTTCTCCTTCCACCAGTGGCCTTTGCCTTCTTTCCACTTGAGGGTCATGTCAGCCAGCTTGATGTTGATCTCAGCCGCCTCAAGGCGGCTCTTGTGGAGGTCAGAGATTGTGCGGTCTCGGATGGAGGCCACGCTGGCTAGCTCTTCCCCTAAGAGTGCCACTTTCTGCTGACTGGCAGCCAGGATGTCCTGTGTGGTGCGTAACTGTTCGCACAAGGACTCCATCTGTGCCTGGAAAGAGAGAGGACTTGAGAGGAAGAGGCACAAGAGAAGGTGGAGGGGCCATGTTCAACCTTCATGGCATTATGAGAGCCCTAGGAAGAAGATAAATGGTCTATAATGCCAGCCGTGAGGATTCAGCATATTTTCTAATCCTGGAACCTGTCCCAGCAAGTACAAACATTGATTGTGGATGACGGGAGTGTCTTCCAATACTTGAAGTAATTCTTGTAACCAAAATTCTTGTAACCTAATTCTTGTACCAAAAAAAAAAAACTTTTCTGATTTTCACAAAGAAAGAGAGAGATATTGATCTAGTTTCTTTCCCTGGGCCAAGAATAAATCCCTGGCTTCTGGTTCCCACCTATCCACTCCTCTGCCCTGCAAGCCCTGACAGAACAAGTGGTTTTGCCTAGATCAGGGCTGGCTGATTTTTGTCAGTTCTTTCTTGTTCTCTAACATGAAACCAACTCTGTTGGTTGTAACTTTGTTCCAAGACTATTTACAAAACAAAAGTCCACAGGTTTCGGGGACTTTCCCCACAATTAAATATTTTTTATTTCTCCTAGAATTTTTTAAAAATGAATTCATGAAGTGCCTGGTAGAACCTGATGCCATTTTGTACGTGAATCTTCTTCCACAAAATACACGTTTGGAGAAAAAGGGTTGGGCCTTAAGCAACATCACCCTAGAGACTTTTTGCCTATGACATGTCCTGATCTGTGCTTTGCTTGTCCAACCTTGTATTTTATCAGAGTCTAAAATATCATTCTGAAATCCTGGATTCCTTCTTGTTGCAAACTACTACCTTTCTTTTGGTGATGGAAAAAGCGCAGACCACTGGATTAGAGATATCCACTGGATGGCTACCGAAGGCTCCGTACTCAAGGAAATGAAATGGTTACTTGCATTTAGAGGATGGGCAAAAAAGGAGGCCCTGCATAAAGACAGGAATTACCAGGCGCTGGAGATAGGTTATCAAGATTGGGTGTCTGTCTGCCTTCTCTCTCCTATTTGAGAAGTTCTGGGAGAACACCAAGATCATTCCATTAGAGAGACACCATCAGAGACAGACAGCGTGCTGGACTTGATAAGCCTTATTTTTTAATATTCCTAGAAGCTCCCTGTCATCATGTACTTACTGTGCGGCAGTTAGCCGCGGCCAGCTTCTGCTGCAACTTCTGAATATCCTCCTGCAGCATGAGAGCCTGGGAGATTTTCTCACCATGACGACTCTTGGCTTCTTGCAAGTCGGAGGCCAGGCTACGGCTCTCCTCCTTGGAAGCCTGCAGCTTGACCTGGAGAGGAGAGGAGATTAGAGGTGTTTCCAACATGCCAGCTGCTGGGCTAAGGATGCCAGCTCTGGGTTTCCTGCTTCCCTTCGTGTCCCTCTTTTCGAACCTGTTGTTCCACGCTCACCTGGTACTGCTCTTTCTCAGCATTCTCTTCTTTGAGCTGATGGTGGATGTGTTCCTGCTCCCTCAGAAGTGACTTCACTGTGTCTTTCACCCTGCGGCAGAAAAGATCCAAACAGGATATGCACATGTGAGGAATACCCATTGTGCTCTTTCTACTCAGGGACATCTCTAAAAAAGGACTGCTTGCCTGCCTGCCTGCCTGCCTGCCTATCTAATCTAATCTAATCTAATCTAATCTAATCTAATCTATCTATCTATCTATCTATCTATCTATCTATCTATCTATCTATCTATCTATCTATCTATCTATCTATCTATCATCTATCTATCTATCTATCATCTATCTATCTATCTATCTATCTATCTATCTCTACCTACCTACCTACCTACCTACCTATCTAGAAATCACACTTTAGTTCCATCTTTGCATTATCCTCAATATAACATGAGCATCCACTTAGCCCATCAGCCTAGTCCCAAGATGAGACTTTGGCCACAACCCATTAATTTCAAGGCATCACTAGGCTATTAAATAGATCAACTTCTCTGTATGAAAAAACATTCCCCAACATAATCTAATTCACTGAGAGTGGACTTGTTACAAACCATGGAGTGGGCTTGTTACAAGCAAATGTAAAAATCAATACTGATCTCTAAACGTCCTTCATTCTTGTACTTCCTCCACCTACGTTTAATTCATGATCTGAATGGTAGTCGACATCCTCTGATGAGACCAAAGATATTTTGTTCTCTTTCGAAACAACTCTCACCAAAGACAAGAAGGAACCTCTACAAGCTTAAAGATGGTTCAGAAAAATAGAAACTAGGACACAGTACATTAAATCCTAGGACAATTCTTTGAAATTGAATTAGAATGGCACAAAGGACTGATTCCATGATGATTCTGACTTTTGCTTGAGAGAAGATATAATTCAGCCCAGCCCAGCCCAGCCCAGCCCAGCCAGTTGTGTTGCTCCTAGAAACTTTTAATACTCTGAGTTAATAGGAGTTCTAATCAGAACACCAACAGGACTCTGATTGCCTTTGGGTAGCTCAGAAGATATTGCCTCCCCCC
>NW_015388546.1:78378-87962 GCF_001527695.2 Protobothrops mucrosquamatus | reverse complement strand
GGTGGGCTGAATTTTATTGTCTTTTATTGCTATCCTAGGATTAAAAGCTGATTAAAAATTAAATCATGATATAATATTCCCAGGCTGAAATGTTTCAAGGCTATTTGTATGCTCCATTGCTTTTACAAAACGGCTTTGCACAAAGAAAACTCAACATGCCAGGGAAAAGCATTTATTTCAGCCTTCAGATACTTAATTTTTTTTATACAGCGCACCCAAATAAGGAATGTCTCAGTAGCAGCTTAGTAGATCCGGTATAGTGCCAGAAAACTGAAAAGCTCTGCTCTTTTGGCTTGATGAAAGCAGAAGGTCGGCCATTTAATATTGGATGGATAGTCCAGGACATCTTAAATCTCTTCCTCCACCTCATTCATTTTAGCACCTTTGGAGGGCAGACTGGGCCCATAGAGATGTTGTTGGACTACTTCCTAGACTGCTAGCCACGTTAGCTGAGGTGGATGGAAGTTGGAGCCCAAGAGCATTAAGAAGACCAATTTCTGACACCGATGCTGAGGAAAACTTCAGGTCATAGGCCAAGACTTTAATTTAATTGTGCCATGACGTACCTCCAGATTTGAAGATGAAAAGTGAAGATGCTGACTCAAAGGAAGCAACCAGTATATTTTCCACTACTCATAATCACCAGGGAAGGCTAGGGCCTTTCTCTCATTGCTGGTATTGTTTAACCTCTAATTATGTCAGAAGATACTGTGTATTTACTATGGAAACGATGCCATTCCCTTTGTATTAGAGACGATATGGAAACAGAATTAAAATCAGGAAACATGAGTTTGTTGCAGTTTATTTCTAATCCATTTTCTAGAGGGTGCTAAAAATGTCTACAATAACCTCACAGAATAGGTTGGGTTGAAAAATTGTAAACAGGCCTAAAATCTAGAGCATTTCATAGCTGAGTGTAAGCTTGCATTTAGAATCTCCTGAGGCTGAGTTGAATGCTATAGTCAGGCAGCAAGTAATTAGTCATGAAAAATTATACTCAAGGAAGGGAATAGCTCAGTGGGTTTAGGGTCAGGAATGTTGGCTTACAGTGAGAACCAAGGGTTGCTTAGAATATCCTACCTCCAGTACAGTGGCCTTGGGAACTACCAGCAGCATGTCCGTTCCTCCTCCGTCATCGCTGGCCTCCTCTAGAGTGACGAGCTCATCCATGGGACGGGGTTCGCTGAACTGGAAAGGAGAACTTTGGCCACGCATCTCCCCATGGCGATCCACATAACGAAAGTGATATTGCTGTGGACCTGGCTTAGGCAAGTAGCTGGCTGTGAAAGGACAAATGTGTTGACTGTATTACTTTTTTGATTTCTGAGTATGAGGCTTTATTTATTGCTTGATTCCTAATGAGTCACAGATAAAAGGAAAACCAGAGGTAGGAAATTGGGATCTCAGGTTTGATTAACATTCTCTTAATTTTTAACAAACGGTTAGGATCTTTTTGCTTTGCTTTTAGAACAAATTGGCATTTTAGTTTTGCTCCCAGTTTCACTGCACTGAATGGAATTGATCTGAGCAGTCTGGACTATTTTATTGTTTCCCATGAACTTTTTTCCCTAAGATGTTTTGAAAGGGCAGGATAGATTGCTGAAATTAAGTCCAATAAGACCAGTTTTCCTGCTGATCTACTTTATCTTGTGGCACCATTTTGCTTGGGCAGGAAGTCGTTCAAGTGTTACTTAAAACATTTAGCCGTGTGTGCTTTGATGAATCTGCTCAGAATCACTTGAAACATAGCTACCTTGGAACTGGACACTGCAATGAAAGGTTCCTTCAGAAGCTCCACCATCTGGCATTATGCCCCACACAAAGGTATAATAGTCACGTACTGAAGAAGCATCCACCTGAGGCAAGGAATGGGAAGGCAGCATTAGAAGATGTAGTACTTGTGTAACTCTCCCTGAAGGTCCATTGCAAACCCAACAATTTTGGATGGAACCACCTTTGAGTGTGAGAGGAATTTTTAATGCTGCTCTTTGCACAAAATTCCTATCCTACCTAACGTTTGTTAATTTTAATTATCTAATGTTTTAATGTTTTATATTGCTGACAGTCACCCAATTGCTTGATAATGAAAATGGGTAGCATATATATTTAATAAATAAATTAAATTCCTTATGAATCACAAAGACAACGGCAATCAGAAAACTGAAAATGCAAAGTTCTAGCTAAGCTGTGCTGTCTTTCTACTTGCAGGGTATTTTCGTTCTATGCAGAAGAACATACATCTTCTTAATGGAAGGAAGATGTATTCCCCTAATAAACATGAAGGGCCTAACTGGATGGCCTCACCAATCAGCTTTGGCTGGCTTTGGAAAGCTACACAGGTTTAGATTTTGCTTGGTACTTGGATGAGAGACCATCAAAAAACCTTGCATGTGGGCTTTTCCTACTTTAATACTGTTGTTGAGAAAAAGATACGTCCATCCCCTGATGCTACAAGAAGCGAAGCTGGATTTGAATGAGACTTCAGCTTTTTACTGTACAGTTCTCAAGTGCTGTCAGAACTGCAAATAGTAAAAATAACATGTAACAAAATGCGTGGTGTTCATATATACTAGATCAGGAGTCCCCAACCCCCAGTCCGTGGACCAGTACTGGGCCGCGGCATGCCAGCAACCAGTCCGTACAAGCTAGCAAAGTCCCATCCGCAGGATGCAGGCAGCACACAAAACCACGCCCCTTCCGGTCCCCGGAAAAACCTCTCTCCACGGAATCGGTCCCTGGAGCCCAAAAGGTTCGGGACCTCTGTACTAGATTACAATTTCTCCAAAACTCCTGAATGTGACCCTATGCATTCAAACATAACCATCCCACTTGTCCCCAGTTGAAGTACCTTAAAGATCCCAATCCAATCTCTGGTCGATGGCTTCATGCCAGGTGGCAGATTGTAGTGGCACTCCACCTTGGTGTGGGGTATGTAACTTGAGGCCACATTCAGGAAAAGTACACTGGGGTGCGACTGCGCCTCTTCCATCTCAGTAACTTGGGCTGTAAAGTAAACGTAAGTAGTTGATAGTGCAAACAGCTGAGAAAATCTCCTGGATATTGCAGGTTTGCTGGCACATGATTTGGTGCTGAAGCAGCCAGATGGGCACTTAATGGGCAAACATCTTGTTGTGCAGGTGGATTGTTTTAGATTCTGCCCTTAGATGAGGAATGGCAATGCATATCACTTAACTTAGTTTATGATGTCATCAGGCAGCCCTGCTTTGGTTAATTAATTAGTTCTGCTCTTTCTCTGATGATGGGAAACCTAGATGTCTGCCCCAAAGTATTGCTCTACTGCAGGGGTCCTCAAACTTGTCCACTTTAAGACTTGTGGACTTCAACTCCCAGAATTCCCCAGCCAGCATGGCTGGCTGGGGAATTCTGGGAGTTGAAGTCCACAAATCTTAAAGTGGACAAGTTTGAGGACCCCTGCTCTACTGTCTTCCTTGCAAATGCATCTCAGGACATGACCTGAAATATGAGCAAGGCTAGCTTTACGCACCAATACAGGCCACCACTCAAGGCCCACCATTTTCAGTAGCAGAATGGAGGAAAGCTTTTCTTTCTGCTGAAAACCCTTGACAGCCACTGCTAACTTCAGCAGAAATACAGGATTAAAGGAAAAAGGAATCGGTCTTAAAACAGGAAATTATCATCTACTCAGCAGGGATGAGAACAGGGCATCTATTAGTTATTACCTATACGGTATCTATAGATTTTAAAAAGTATCAAGAAAAAGCTGACATTCATATCATTTCTGATTATTCCTGCAGAATTAATTCCATTTCTGCTGGGCGTAGACTAAGGCTAGGATGGGTATATGTGAATGTGCATACTCTAAAAGTAAACACAGCAGAGTCTACTATATCTGCCCACTTGTCATATGTCTTAGTATTTTCCCTGGCATTATCTTCAAATTTGCAAGCTTTTTTTTTTTTTTTTGCACGCTATTGCTTGCCGATGGGAGACACGAATCAAATTATGTAATTGCATTAACCTGCTTACTGCACATGAATGAGTTTAACTCACATGCTCTGATCCTAAAGTATATGCTTTTTCTGCAAAAACAAGAAGCTTTCAACAATTTTGGGGAGGTTTTTTTGGACAGGAAAGGAAATAGGAATAAGCATTAGGAGTGGCAGCGTACGTACAATGGAACATGGATGGAAGCCAGGAGGAAAGGACAGAGCCAGGATGCCCTTCTTATTCTTCGCAGATTGTATTTCCATCACTGGGATACCTCGGTTAATTATTGATTGTTATAATGATTTATTTATACCACACCGTCAGTTTACACAGTACATTGCAACGTATATATACAGTATGTACATAAAAAAGAAAAATCTTTGTCCCCAAGGCGCGTACAGTCTAGTTAATGATGGAAAGAAGCAGCAGAAGGAGGAAAAAAAGGGTTTTAAAAAATGTCAGCCCACGCAGTTCAGAGCTGTAAGAACAATGGCTTAATTTCAGCAAAGGGAGTGCTGCTGCAGAGTTCAGGGAAAGGTAGCAGGGGAGCCAATGGTTCAGAGGATGGATGTAGAAGAGACGGAAAGAGAGTAATATTGAAAGAGAAAAACTCGGGAACCTTCTTTTTCTTATCTGCATAAAAAGTCTGACCATAGATCCGTCATCATTTTCACTCCCCAAAGCCCTCAGGGACACTTTCACACTGAGCTGTGATCATTCTTATTGCCACAAGACACTGAGAAGCCCCACAGGCAACTAGTGTTCCTTCCCTCCCTCCAAACAGGAGAGCGTTAAAAATGGCAGCAGCAACACACACACACACACCCAAATTTACCGATTTGGTGCTTTAGAACAGGGCTTTTCAACCAGTGGTACGAGTACCACCTGTGGTACATTGGCACCTGGCAGGTGGTACGCGACCATCCTAGAAAAGTGGTAGCGGGGGAGGGGAATGAGCTGAACCGATGGCAGCACCGCACAAGCCTGCGCGAGAGATGGCTGGAGCTACAGGGCTGTCAGGGCTCAGCGGAAGCGCCAGGATCAGCGCCAGGCTCCAGCTGTAGCTCGGCGCTGATCCTGGTGCTTCTGCTGAGCCCAGAAGAAGCGCCGATCAGCTGGAATGTTGCAGCATCTCCAGGGTCTTGTGATTTACATTCAAATGCTTGGCAACTGATTCATATTTATGACGGCCACAGTGTCCCAGGGTCATGTGAAGTGACCAAAACCTGCTACAACCACCCAGCAGACGGGGGGAATAAAAACCAAACACCCCCACCCCACCCCCGCTGCCAATCCTCAACAGAAATGCTCACAACAATGAAAACCTCAGACAGGAGGAAGAGTGCTGGCGGGTGGGCAGGCAGGTGTCTTGCTCGGCTGTGGCTTGGGGGGCACTTTTTTCAGTGCCATTGTAACTTCAAACAGTCACTAAGCGAACTGTTGTAAGTCGAGGACTACCAGTACTTCATCACTTTTTTTCCTTTTTTTGTCATCAAGTTTTTGACCCCTTGCTAGGCGACTGGTGGTACTCGGATATTGCCATATCCTAAAAGTGGTACAATGGGTGAAAAGATTGAAAAGCCCTGCTTTAGAAAAACATCACAGCAATTCATAAAACGGAAGGGCCACCCTAGCAGCATTCTGGTGCTCCACCATTTCACTGATCCATGAACAGGGAAATGGAATTTGGGGACAGCACAAGCATCAGGAGGACCCAGCGATGAGGGGGGGGGGAAATCCTTCCCCTGCCCACCTCTTCTCTCTTCATTTCAGAGGGATAAAACTGGACTCGCAAGTTTTGAGCTGCTCTGCATTTGAGCCAGAAATGAATCACTGAGTTGTTAAATAAGGAGCATCATTGTGGGGGGGTCACAAGGGAACACAGATCCTGGAGTAATGTGTATTTATTTATTTATATTTTATTTCTTTATTCAATTTCTATAGCCGCTCATCTCAATCAATGACTTTGGGCAACTTACCTGCTATGTATGGAAGCAGCTACAGAATCTATAGAGGCAGACTAATCCTATCTGTAGAAGGGCCAGGAAAAAACAAGAAACTGTAAACCAATGGCCAATTATAACTACATTTATACCTCTACGTGGAAAGAGAATGAGAAACCACACCTTTTATTAATCCTTTATCAATCAGTTACTGATATTATTCTTTCTCAAGGATCTCTTTAGTGTGTAGGACTCAAAAACAGTTCATTGCCTGCCCTGGCAATGGCATTTCATGGCTGAACAAAGACTAGAACAGTCAAGGTCTCTCAATGCCTTTCCAATTCTTACTATTTTGCTGCAGTTCACTACAGGCAGTCCTCATTCAGTGGCCACAATTGGGACTTTGTCATTAAGTCAAGTGGTTGTTAAGTGAAACTACAACTGTCCTTACAGACTTACTTCAGCTTTCCTTTGCTTTACAGGCCTCATGAGGATTGGTCACAAAGTTACCTTTTCATTGCCATTGTAACTGTGAGCAGATGCTAAATGAGGCATTCGCTGAACAAGGATGGCAGGTTTAAATATGGGGCTGGAAAACGTCTATGGAGATTCTCAGTCGTCCAGGTCGTGGTTGTCCCAAAGAAGCTTTTTCACGAGGCAACTGGACTTTTTATTTGAAGACATTTCACTTCTTGTCCAAGAAGCTTCTTCAGCTCTGACTGGATGGTGGAGAATGGAAAGATTTATACTCCTTGCAGACAGCTGGTCAATTACATTCTTTTAGAGAGTTGTTGAGACCACCGGGAGGTTTATCTGTGTCCTCAGGGTCAGCTGAGTAACAAATGGGTGTGGAGCCTTCTGGGAACTGCTGAAAGGACTGTGTTGTAGACTGGAGATAGGTGATGTCGTATCCATCCCCTTCTGTTGAGAGAGGGCTGTTTAATTTTGACATAGGTGGCCTCTTTGACCCCTCTCTCAATCCCAGCGGCCCTCTCTGTCCAAAATGTGGACTTTGCTGTCTTCCAAAAGTGGACTTTGTCTTTTAAATGCAGATGGACTGTTGAATCTTGTCCTGACGGGTTTGTCCTCCTATGTTGTGCCGTGCGTTTATGAAGTGGTTGTTTTAGTTTCCCCAATGTACAGATCTGCACATGGCTCACTGCATTGTACTGCATATACCACGTTGCTCAGCTGGGACTGAGTAGGAAAAACCTCATGCAGTGGAGTTTGTGTTTTCTTATAGCTTGCTTAATTGGTGCCAATAACAAATACAGATGAAATGTTGGACTTTTTACATTATGTAACTGGCTCCCTCCTCCAAATCCTACATACAGCTGCTCATTTTTCACTCACTAAGCCTGGGCGTAGAAGGCAATGATGCTGTTATGACAGGTCTCCCCAGCCTGGAAACCCAACCAATGTGTGGACTGGTTGCTCCGCATCATGGATAGTGAATTTGGGGAACTAAAGAAGTGCTCCAATTTGGGGAGTACTTAGGTTGAGAAAGGCTGTGCTATGGGATTTCATTGCAGAGGAGGAAGGGGGAAAAAATAAGTCAGATTAGAACAGCCTCCATTTAACTTGGGGCCTTCTGGATATGTAGGATTACAATTCTCATCTAGCACAGCCAGCATGGCCAAAGAGCAGGGGTGATGAAAAAAAGCTGCAATGCGATAACATCCAAAGGGCTACAATAGTTCTTTATCTTTGTTCTATTGCCTCAGCTTATACATGCAAAAGTTTTTAAATTTCTTTTCAAAACTATTCTCTAAGGATCCAGCATTTTTCAATCTGGGTTTCTTTTTTATTTTTTGTGTTTGTGTGCATATGTTAGAGGTTCATTGGGCTGTTCAGGAAAATGAACACATCTCAAAAAGGCTGCTTACTGCTGCTTTTGTGCAACATCTGCTTCAAAAGGAGGGATAGCGAGACCCAATAGTCCACCCAGCAACTACCATGATCTAGGTGGGAAATCAGAGCACAGGTCTGAATCCTAAGGTGACCAACTTTTTTACAATGAGAAGGAGGACACAAATAAATTTAAGAAAAAAAAGTGAGTCTAATGCGTGCGTGTGTGCCGTGTCGTGTTTTGGTAAGAAGTAAACAAAGCCACTTGAGTGCGGCGCACTCTTGCACGCGGCGCATTCTCTCAAAACAATTCTCCTGTGCGGAGCACATGCGTCTCATAATCGCGTCTCGCCACCCTGTACCGAGCCTTGACGAATCGTCATGTCAAATACAAATACGTCACATCACATGCAACGGATCGGATCGGCATCGATCGAATACGGAGATTTACAGATTTTAGTCTTCAAATATCGAAAAGGAGGACATGTAGGAGGACACTTTTCGAGAGAGGACAGAACTTACAAAAGGAGGACTGTCCTCCCTAAAGGAGGACGGTTGGTCACCTTATGAATCCTATCTAACGTTTAAGGAAATTATGGGAAATCATAAGGCTCTCCTTCATAGAGAAATCAACAGAAAAAAAAGAATCCTGCAGAAATGTGAATGAAATACCCTGATCTAACTTAGGAAGTGAATAAATAAAGGCATTAGGCAATAAATTTAAGCTTGGGTTGGACCAGAACGTAGCCTGCGTGAAAGAGCTTCCTTCAAGTTTGTTACCTGGGATCAAAAAAATAAAGTGGGAGACACCCAGAGGTAAACTTTTCTTCGCTGTAGGCAGGGCATCCTGAATCTGTGAAAACTTATCTTAGAGAACCGACATATGGCAAGAGAGGATGCTGTTCTTTTTCCCAAGCAGTTCATAACCTGACAAAGTGCTTTAAAAAGACTTTTTTTCTATGCCTTTCAATATACACTTGCAATGTAATTTCAAGGTTTTTTTTTAATGTAGTGTTTAGTGGAAATGAAACTTTTTGATGGAACCGCACACTGAAGGGCAGATCTGTTTGAAGGCAACCAAACTGTGGCCCTGGCATTTTAGCACCATAATATTTCAAGGACAGGATGAGAAAGATTTGCTATCAACAAGGTAAGGGATCAGCCCCTCACAATGGGATGTAGCCTAGATAATAGCTGCTTGTTTCTGGCATTTACAGCAGAAGCAAAGGGTCACAGCAAGTATTAACAAGTTTGGCCATGAAGCTGTAATGGCAACCAGCGTGGTTTCTCAATGATATAACTGCGTCAAGACAATCCTCCTCCTTCAGTTCAGATCTAGGAGCAAGCAGGCCTAATGTGACAATTTGCCACTCTGTAATATAGCAGAGCACTTCAGTGTTGATATACTGGTTTCATTTTTTTAAAAAGGAGAAAGCTTAGCTCCATTATGAAAATGGAAGGAAGTTTAAACACCCACGCACATCCACACGCACACCTTTGTGTGAAAGACATGTACATTTGTAATATATAACTGGCTTTATAAATCAGTAGGAATAAAGGAGATGGTAGGAAAAATAAGATTTCAGACATATTGGACATACTCTTTTTTTTTTCTTTTACAAGATTCATGCTGCGGCGTCTCGGTGAGTTAGGAGTGGGAGGCACCGTTATGCGGTGGTTCTCCTCCTTCCTCACCGACCGTACGCAGTCTGTATTGGCAGGGGGACAGAGGTCGACTCCTAGACCCCTAACTTGTGGGGTGCCTCAGGGGTCGGTCCTCTCTCCCCTTTTGTTCAATATTTATGTAAAGCCGCTGGGGGAGAT
>NW_015388546.1:54073-78185 GCF_001527695.2 Protobothrops mucrosquamatus | reverse complement strand
GGAGCACCCGGAGGCTTCAACTGGTCCAGAATGCGGCCGCGCGGGCGGTGTTGGGAGGGACTCGTCGCTCCCATGTAACACCGCTGCTGCGCGAGCTGCACTGGTTGCCAGTGGCCTTCCGGGTGCGCTTTAAGGTGTTAGTTACCACCTTTAAAGCGCTCCATGGCATCGGACCTGGTTATCTCCGAGACCGCCTTCTTCCACAGATTCCCTCCCATAGACCGGTACGCTCCCACAGAGTGAGTCTCCTCAGGGTGCCGTCGGCCAAGCAATGTCGGCTGGCGACCCCCAGGGGGAGGGCCTTCTCTGTGGGTGCCCCCACCCTCTGGAACGAACTACCCCCCGAGATCCGGACGATTCCAGATCTCCCTACTTTCCGCCGCGCCCTCAAGACATGGCTTTTTCAGCAAGCGGGCCTGGCCTAGGGAGGATTTTAAATCGGGTTTATCTTAAGAGTAATTTTTAAATAGCACAGCTTTAAATATTTGGTTTTAATTGGTTTTACTTCGGTGGGGTTGTAAATGTGTTTATGTTTTTTAATATGTTGTGAGCCGCCCCGAGTCCCGTTGGGAGAAGGGCGGGATATAAATCAAATAAAATAAATAAATAAATAAAATAAAATAAAATCTACTGACTAGAAATGCAAAATGATGGTGGGAATGGGCTTGAAATAATCAAAAGTAAATGTTTTTTAGCACCACGCCAGGTCCAGAACACTATTACATTAGAATTAATTTTGCCTATACAAAATCCATTTCTATGCAACTTCCTTTGTTTCAGCAGCCTGGCTTTATGCCAGCAGAAGACTCTTTCTATTGTTGCTGTTGCCCAGTTGGGAGTTGGAAATTTTTGGTACTCTACTTCAAGTTAAGAGATCTACTAGCAGAGCCAAATCTACCTTCTGCTCACCCTCATTTTAGGCCATCCAGTCAACTCTCTGCTTGAGATGGGAAACACAGGGCTAGAGCATGTACTTACAGACTAAGGACCTGGGTAGACATCTGGCTAATTGGAACTCCAGGAAAGCCAAACCGAGTTGTAGCCTTCATGACTAATCCACCCATAATCCCAACTGTGATCTCCAACAAAAACCGCTTATGAAATTAATTTTACTAGACAATGTAATGGCATGCAATAGCATGCATCATCATCATCCCAGCCAGCAAATCCTGACTGGAGCAGATGAGATTTATTTATTTACTTGTGCTTTACATTTCTAAACTGCCCACCTCCCTCAGACAGATTAAAGATTATAGATTAAACATAGGATAAAGCTTAGGGACCTTTCTTGGAATGTAGGTAAATCACAAGATTAAACACATAAAACAAACTGGAATATCCATGTATATAAACAGTGAACCTTGGAGTACAAAATTCAAGAACTGAAAGATGAGGAGACCTTTTGTTTCATACATCAAGTTTCCAGAGGTATCCCGTCATAAAAGTTTATAAGCAGAAACATGAATAACAATCTTGGCCTTCTCCAGTGAGTTGTCCTTAAGAAGGTAGATTAGGGATTATTTACTTGAACAGTATGCTATTGTCAGAGGAATGAATTTATAGCCTGGGGAAAGAAGAATGTAATTCTCCTGTTTGTGTGCCCACAACTATGTGGACATGAATCCTTTTAGTTTTTTCTGTATTAATTCTGGAGCATTAAGAAGAGCCATCCTGGCCATACTTTGCCCCATCTGAAGCAAAAAAAAAAAGAGCTGGAAAGGAATCCAAAAGCAGAACATGTAGTGGCAAGATAGCTGTAATTCCCGGCAACTAGCATTCAGACTAGACATCAGGTGTTTGTGGTTAGCATATATGCTATTGTTTTGGCCTCTAGATGTTTGGGCCTATCTGTTTCAGAATAGTGCAGGTCAGGCTGGGTAAAAGTGATGGGAGATGTAGCTTTAGCAATCAGGAGGCCAAAAAAAAAAAATGGGAAACCTTCCATATAATATTAATAAACAAGGCACTTGAAAATGCATCCTGTTCATAGATCAATACACTGCATGTACCACTTAGTTGGTAGAATGTGGATAACAATATGTTGATTTGCAACTTACTCTCTGGACTAGAGATTTGAGCATGTACTAATAGTCTAGGCATGTCTGAGGTAAAAAAAATGCTGATTGTGTTTGTAAGATACAATCATAATGTATCAAAACTAACTAGTACCATACTGTCATTACTGTTAGCAGATAATGCTGCATATAGCACAAATATAAGTAAAATTTACTAAAAATGTCAAATATAATAATATAATATAATATAATATAATATAATATAATATAATATAATATAATATAATATAATATAATATAATATAATATAATATAATAATAATATAATATAATATATTAAATATGTCAAAGCCATGGTTGTACAAAGCCATAGTGACAGAAGTCATAGCTTACAAGTTCATCTGGTGATGGCCATGGCAAAGAAAGATTGTAACTTGGAATGTAAAGGAATACATGGTAAGGAACATGAATTAATGATTAAAAAGAAGGAACAATGTATGGTGTATATCTGTGAAACTAAGGAAGGGGAAGGATGCAATAGATCTGAATAAGGACGTGGTCTGTGGAATGGAGCTGATGAATAAATGCAAAAGTGTAGGTTAATTATGAATGAAAGAGCTAAAGTGTATGTCAGAAAGTATGAAATAGTGCTTTTAGGATGTTACAGGTTTCAGATGCAAGTAAAACTTTAGAGTTTGGTGACAACTGCATGTTATGCTCCAATGAATTATGATAATGGAAACACCAAAGATTTAAAGAAAACTTGTGCAATATTCAAATTGAAAGTAATGAAGGGGGAAAGTTTTCCGTTAAGTGACATGAATGTTTTGGTAGGAACAAGAAAAAAAAATACAGAAAAAAGGATGGTGCCATTCAGAGAAGATTGTTGATCTTGGTAAATGGCTGCTCAGAAAAAGGACTAAGCAGATCACTTTTGGATACATGGTTTGTTTCGAATGCAAATTTTAAACAGAGCTGTGTTTATACATACATGGAATGAATATAAATCTTAAAGGATTGAGAGAAAATTAGTGAAGGATACAAGGGTGATGAGAGATTCAAAATGTGGGACAGGCACTTTTTTGGTAGAAAAAAGGTAGATTTTGAGGAAAAACAGATATGGAACACAATGAAAGATGGGAAAGAAGTAAGAGTGGAAAATAAGACAGCAGGGAATGTAGCAGCCGTTATGAAAAAGTACTAGAAGAGTGATTAATTTTCCAGTGGAATGAACAGGATGTGAATATAAGGAATGTGGAGTGTCCTTTAAAATAAATATGTTACTGAGTACCACATCACAGAAGCATGTGGAGTTATGCTACTAGAAGTATAAAGAAGAGTGCTTGGTAATATTATGACATAAAGGAGGTTGTGTTTGGGGAAAAATACATATAAGAGAGCGATTGCTGCAAAAGGGCCTACAACTGAATGACTGAGATTAAGAATAAAAGTGATGACTTAATTTGGAAAGAAACTGAAGGGAGGAAATGCTGGAAGGGGGATTTGAGAGACTTAAGTGAAAATAGTAATACATTGCAGAATTGAATTGATATAGATGCTATATATGTTAGTGTTAAAAAAATGGGGAAAAAGAAGTAAGATTGAGAAAATGTTGAAAAATGAAAAAGCAGCAGCTGTAGATAGTATACTGTAACTGGAGACATTTTATGCTTTTCTAGCTTTTAAAAACTATGTTCTTTCAGAAAACATATACAAACTGATATGTGTGAAGTCATCTGTGCTAGAAGGGCTTTTATTGATTCTTTTTATTTTTTATTATTTTCATCACTCACTTATAGTTATCTTATACTTATATCAGATTGTACCGGTAGTGGTAAATAAATGTTAAAATATTATTGTGGCTTAATTATATAACACATGTGAAGACTGCATCTGCTTAATGATAGGAAGAATGCCATTTTTTCCCCACGTAAAGGGAAAAGTTACAAGAGTTAAAGTTGTTAAAGTGTGACTGGGAAGACATTTAGTAAAATTCTAAATGAAAAGGTATGAGAAATGTCACTGAGAAAAAATTGTAAATGCATGTAGCTTTATGCCTTGCAGGTGGTACAGTACACAGATCAAATTTTTGCTCTTTGATAGGTCATTCAGAATGGTGTGAATGTGTTTTGGGCAGAGAGGTATAAGTCACTGGAGTGCCAGCCTCAGAAGTCAGCAGAGAATCAGCTACCGATGGCTGAATCAGCAGAAAAATCAGTGGAAACAGGTGCTGAAGAAGTCAGGTGATGAAGGTCAAAACCCTGATATAAAACCCAGTTCCATGATGGATTGGAATCTGCATCTGGCCTATTTAAGAGCGGGCATCAGCGAGGTCATGCTTCCCTATATTTTCTGGAGCATTGCATGCACTTGCATGGACAACACCATGCCTTTGTAATTTACTGCAGAACTACTTACCAGTAAACTCCTTGTAAATCAACCAGGCATATGTGGTATAAGTCTGAAACAGAATAAAATGTGAGAATGTCTATGGGTGATTTAGAGAAAGTGGATGATATAATAAGTGGGCTTCAATTATGAAGTAAAACAAACATCTAATAATATAGAACAGTGGTGGCGAACCTATGGCACGCGTGCCAGAGGCGGCACTCAGAGCCCTCTCTGTGGGCACGCGCGCCATGCCCCGGAGATGGCAACCGTCCCTCTTCAACCAGCCGCCCACTAACTCGCCAAGGTCCCACATGGCTGGATGCATCCCAGCACCCATGTGCTCGCTGGCCTCTGTGTGCAGGGGCCGATGGTGTCAGGCAGCAGCCGCCCTGGCCCCTGCCTCACCTTGCCCTGTGACAATGGCACCCCCACCCTGCCTCGCCTTGCCTCACCCCGCAGGACGAGCCTCCTGCCCACCACCCCATCTGCCAGAGACCCTCTGGATCTCCCCCAACCCTGCCCGGCTCCCACAGGCATCCCTCCCCACAAGCAACATTGAGGTGATCACGCCCACCTTGGCCACACCCACCCAATCTGCCATGATCACTAAAGTCATGCCCATCCAGTGGGGCACGCCCACCTGGCACCTGGCAATAAGTGGGTTTTGGGTTGCAGTTTGGGCACTCGGTCTCTAAAAGGTTCGCCATCACTGATATAGAAGAATATATGAAATACTTATTCAAAATTGAGCACAGGCTAAGGTAAAGATGGTTGATTGCATCTGTGGATAAATGTGTAAATAATGCATGTTATGACATCAGGAGTATGCTAGTTGAGGATGTGAAATGTAAATATAGATTTGTATGCAGATGATGCCATCTTGCTGACTAGACCCAAATGATTTGCAGAAAATTGCTGGCAGATAAAATGGCAGGCATAGGAATGTTTTAGTAACAACGGAGTGAGAAGGGCATGTAAGGAGAAAAATAAAAGTTGAATGTTGTGGAAATGAGTTATGAAGAACCATGTACAGTATAGCAAAACATGACTAAAAGATAGGGGGTCAAGATAAACAGGTGATGAATATATGTAGATTAAATACAAAAATAAGTGATTAGTATGCAAGAAGTACATTGTGGTAACTTGGTTATATAGTAAGAATGGATGTGAATCAAATTAAAAATGAATATAGGAATGAGCTGATAAGACGAAGACCCAGAAAACCATTATTTGTACGGTAAGAGAGGTAAGAGATTTAGAGAACAAAACAAGCATCGTATGGATATGGTGAAAAACAAAGGTGCTTTGTAAGATAGAGAGATATGGAGAGTTATTTAGCTATCTTTGTTATCTCATGTTTTTAATTTATTTGATTTGCAGCTTATTCCTTTTCTGGCCTTTGCATAATACTCCTTGCTTTGAAAGCGACTAGTATTAAAGTTATTTGTATATGTATGCCCTATCAGGATAACTTGAGTGTTTTCTCCCAAAGAGTTCTGCCTAATAGTTATGATGATCACATAATGTGCTGTTGGTTCTGTTGCGATTTTATGGACATTTATTGGGTATCAAGAAGAATGGCTTTTCTGTTGAGACTCCCATCCTGAGAAACAGCCTTCCCTTAGAGGATTTCCGTTATTAAAGTCAAGATGCCTAGTGAAAAATCATTTTTAATTCACATTTTATTCATCGTGGCACTTTTGACATTTAATGATATTACAGCGACTTATAGCCAGTGATCATTTTATCCGTTCTATTATTCCCTTATTTAATTTGCACAGCTGCCCATCTCACATACATGACTCTGGGTGGCTCTGTTATGCTGTCTTTCTTGAATGTTAACATTAAACTGGGCCTGAAGATGTTTTTCCTAATTACTCACAGGATTACCTTCCCTGAATTTGCCTTGTCAAGTTACTAGGTATCATGACACCTTGTGACAACCAATGCCCCGCTTCCCCGTTAAACACTGAAACACAGTACTGCCAGTAGTGGTTCTTTCTACTACCTTTCCTCAACCTGATGTTCAGCTTCTTGCACTATTTCAATGGCAAAAGAGTTTTATTTTCATCTCCTCAGCTGCAGTATTCAACTGAAAAGACCAATCCCCCTGTTTTTGCAGATAATCTTACAGTGTTTCTCAACCTCAACAACTTTACGATTTGTGGACTTCAAGTCCCAGAATTCCTCAGCCAGCATGCTGGCTGGAGAATTCTGGGAGTTGAAGTCCACACATCTTAAAATTGCTGAGGTTGAGAAACACTGATAATACAGCAAAGGGAGAATATATTTTTCTATCTAATCTTTGGGGGGGGGGGGCGGAGGAATCTTAAATGTAAGGGGTTTATTTCTTCTTTTAGATACATCAGGGCGTTCTTCTGAAGACTTCTTGGGTAAACTACGACGGGGGAAAAAGCTCGGACGTGGCAAAGCTTCCTCACAAGAGAAGGCCTGTTATGAAAGCAGGTGGAGCCGGGCCTGCCCGCACGAAGCACTCGCTCCTCTCCACCGCATACCAAGGGAACGAGCTTCCCCCCGCGTGACCCAGACAAGCCACGTGGCCACGAAATCCAGCCTGGCAGCTCCCGGCACTGCTGCTGCTACATTCCTTTCCTCGCGAGCGACTAAGAGGCCGGGGGCGGGGCTTCTCCAAGGCAAAGGCCAATCAGAGACCGAGAAGGAGCCCAGCAAAACAAACTAGCGATCCGAGCCGCTTATGGGAAGAGACGGAGGCGTGGGAAGATGTGCTGGTGCGCGGTTTGCGCAAAGACAACCCCCCCCCTTCCCTCCCGGTTTCTGATGGACTTTTTAGGGAATGGAGGCGGCTCTTCATCCCTCCCCCCCCCGCTTGTTTTGGGGAAAAAGCTGTAAGTCTTCTGCTGCAAAGGCGCCGTCCTCTTGGCGTCAGGGCTTAGACTGGGCAGCTTCAAGCCAAACAAAGAAAATTTGACTGTAGCTTGCAAGAAGCCACAAGTCTCATCACGTCCTGCCTTCTCCCACATATAAACGCCAAATCGTGCGAACCTCGAAGCTTCTTCGCAGTTACGTTTAGGATTTGGGGGAATTTGGGGGGGGGGAGGGGGGAGGAGGAGGAGGGAGACTTTTGGCGTACCAAAATGGATACCGAAGTTAGATTAGTAGAAAAGGAGCGAAAGATCACAGGCAGCGAATTTCTCCAGCAGTTAAACAGGAAGAAAAGATTTGGGGTGTCCCAACACCGAACAGTTCGTGTATGCATAAAGGAAACGGGGAGATCGATGTGAAGCAGAGGTTAAGAGTTTTCAAGCTAACCGGGTTAGAAAATCCCTTTTTCAACGAGTGCTCTTCCCAACTGCCTGCTTTTTGTGCTGCAAGTTCAGAGTTAAAGGCCCACTGAAGCCTTTCGTACATTTTCTCTCCCCTTTCATGCAGGGAAAAGTGAAAACCTGTGTAACCACAGCCTCCTTTTTTTATTTTGATTTCTGTCCCGACAGGAAGTACAGTTGATTAAAAACTCCTGAACTCTTAAGAGAGAGGAAGGGAGGGGTGTCCCCCTCCCCAAATACACCCCAAATCTGATGCTTCCGAGCAATAACAAAGATAAAGCAAAGAGGAGAGAAAACGGAAAAGCCCTTTCCCCAGTACAGAAGACGTCTCTTACCCAGAGAGCAACCAGCTGGTCCACTAATCTTTTAGTAACAACAATAACAGCCTTCAAGCCAGCTGAGGGAGGCGGAGGCCGGTGAAGCTCTAAGTGCTTGCCGGGAGTTGTAGTTCTCTTTCCTCGCTCATAAATTAAAGATGAGCGAAGAGGTAAGATTCAAGTTGTCACGGGGAGCCGAGAGAACGCCTGGGATTGTGGGATTGGTAGTTCCGAAGCCCAGCGAGACAAGGGGAAATAGTGCTAGTGGGACTCCAAGTTCCAGGGAGCGCTTTGGTCTCAGGGAGATGGGAAGCAGTTCAAGGGGAAAGAAAATAAATTATTTAGAAGGGACTCAAGTTGCCAAGGTGGTAAATCTAATATTCTGAGAGTTCGTCTCAGAATATTTTTTGAGATTATTTTCCTAAGTACTATGAGCAAATTTCCCCAAAAACCTCTGGGAATTGACTAAAACTGCTATATAAAAATTCAGAGATGACTACAACAGGGCTCTAAAACGCACACGAACATTTGAATATACACACACGGCAATGAATATGTAGAGACATTGTGTACAATGATAGTGATCCAAAGATAAAAATAGGGAATTATTCATGGGCTTCGTGCCAATAAATAGGTTAAAAAGATGTTCCAGTGAGTAACATCAAGGTCAGGAAATCAATCTCGAATGAATATGAATAGAGGGCAAATACATTGAGGAAATCTCCATTTTCTGTTACATCATTGTTATAAAAGTCCAACTGCAGGTTTAATAACAACACAGCATAGATTTTTGTGTACAAGAGAGCATTCTACTTATCCCTAGCCATGTGAATATTTTAAATATTTCAGTTATACAAATATGCTGCAAGCTCCTAATACTACTACAGCAATAAATCACCCAGAAAGTCACAATTCAGACAATAATTAAACATCAAATACTGTAAGCCACCCCAGCAGCCTCTCTCTCAATTAGGTGCTGCCATTGTTAAAGATCCAAGTACTATACTACTCTGTTGTACTGCTTTCAGGAAAAGCAACACAGGCCATTTTAAATTTGGGGGCAAGCTATTTCAGAGTGAGGGGGCTGTACCAGAAAAAGCCAGGTCCTTCCTTTACCTCTGGGGGTTGAAATATGGCACACATCCTCTTAGCCTCTACGTATTTTACAGGCAGATTATAGTTGGAGCAGATGGTCCTAAAGGTAGTGAGGACTAGCATCATAAAGGTTTTTTATAGGAAACAACTAGTACTTTGAATTAGTCCTAGAAGCCTTTCAGCAACCAGTACAGTTACAATATCTGATGATCTAATGAGAGCCAGTTTGGTCTAATGCAGGGGTGTCAAACTGCTGGCCCACGGGCCAGATGCATCATGCCAAAACCATGCCCACCCCATTGCCGGCTTTAGAATGTATAGTCGCCAAGGAGCAAAGAGGCAGCTCAGTATGGAATCTACGATATGCAGGAAGAGAGCCAAGGAGGACACTTCCTACCCTTTCACAGGGTATTCCTCATAGTTATGCAGATTTGTGCTTTAGTTTGGCAAGATTCCTATCTATGGGCAAGCAACAATAAAGAAACAGCTCTGAAGTAACTCCTTGTGTTGTTCTTCATTCCTTGTACCTGACAAGGACCAAGATTATCTACTCCACCTGGAGCCTTCTCTAATTGTTATGTATTATCTTCACAACCTTTCCCAACAGGAGAGGTTGGTGATAGGACAATATTTATTTAAGATTAATTGAGTAATGGATCTTGAGTAGGAGCACACCACTACTTTCTGTAAGGTATTATGGACATCCCCTGTTCATTGTCATAGCCTGATGACATTTATTTCATCTTAATCCTAGCTATTCCTGAAGCTGATTTGTTAGTTCTTCAGGGTTTTGTGTAGATTGTCCCCCTTATTGTCTCCTCTATCCTGACACAATTATTGCCCTACAAACAATTTGACATGCTTCACTGATCATTTGCTTTCAGTTCCCACATGCAGTTTCTTAATTTCTCTACTTCAACAATGGTTAGTGTAATTCTTTTTTCATACCTCCTGAAAATTTGAGAATAAGTAAAGTAGCCCTTTGTGTCTATCAATCCAGTTGCTTTGGTTCTAGCATTGAGTTTTTAGATGTGAGTGGTTTAGCAGGCTATTGGGAGGAGGGGGGCCATACTGCATTGGTGAAAGCTGACCCTTTATAGTTGTGCCATTTTTGTATATTAGTCAATTAAACAATGCCCTGTATCAAGACTCAAGAAGCATGCCTTCTCTGTTGTGATGCCTGTCCTCCGGAATGTTATCGCCCCAGAATTAAACATAATTTCCATTCTGATTAGTTCCAGAAGTCTTTAAAACTTGGCTGTTCTCCTAGGTCTTGGGGTAGGGTATTTGTGGAGCCCCAGCTGATTGTTTGCTATGCTATATAATGTGTGGTTTGTCCAAACACATAGGCTCTTTTGACTGCATTCTGTTTTTAAACATAAGACGCCCAGAGTCATTCTGGGATTGGGCAGTCTGTAAAGTCTTAACAACATCAACAATAATAATGCTATAGTACTAAAATGGAGAAGGGATGTAAAAGTTCACTAGAGGTCAGCGTGAGAGATTGCTGCAAATTTGACTGGACTGCTACAGCTCCATGTGAAGGACAGAATGTATGCTTTTCTGCCAAAAATCTTTTTCTTAAACGTGAAATATCAATTAAACCAAGAGTTAGAATTGTACAAATTATTTTGAAGAGATGATGGGAAGCATTTGGATTGGCATGATGTGGGTCAACCAGTGTTTTGTGCCTTTGTCTTCAGCCTTTCATTACTCCAGGCCACAGTCTCTGGTTCTTCTTCTGTCCACATGTTAATGCATTGTTCTCACTGTAGAGAGAGATCAGAAAAAGGCAGAATGAGAAGTTGTTTTACCAAGGCTGGTTGAAGTGATTTTATTTGAAATTCTCATGTGTATATTTTATTGTGCGTTCTTAGTTTCTGTTACATAGCTCCAGTAAACTAGTATTTCAGTGCGCATAAATGGCCATCCAAAATGCGACTGAAGTCTCTCTCTGGGTTTTCAATGCTCATTTTGTTGGATGAAAATTTAATAATTAGAACTTGGAAACTGGCAGCGTGTTTCATTAGTGGTGTGCTCGAATACTGTTTTGCTGGTTTAAAGATGTAACATGCCTCTGTTTTGCCAATTTTTGGCAAGATCATGCTTTCCCTGGCCTGCTGGTTTCCTAATGTATTGTATCTTTAATTCCTACCCTATCCTATCATCCTATAGATACTCAGTGGTTTTAGTTCTCCTGTGCCTCTTTTTTCTTTTCATTTTTTCATTCGCTTTTAAACAGAGGAGGCCTTTCTTTTCCTGTCTGTCTGGGCAAACTCAGAAATGTTTTTTCTGTATATTTTACTGGACACGGCAGCAGAGGCAAGTCCATGGCAGAGTGACCAGGAACCCTTTTCCTAATTTTTACATTTCAACACGAGAAGAGATGAATGAAACAAAAGAAGAGGGAAGTGGTGCAGACTTAGTAGAGGATGAACACACTGAGGTCCTCCAGAGATCAGCAGAGGGCCTCCTGTGGACTTAATCATCTGTCAAACCTTCTCAGTTAACAGTTCTACAGTCCTGGTCTGCTGTTCCTGCTAGAAAATATGGTAGACTGAGACCTTGGTGTTGCTGGAGAGTATGGCCTTTAACCACATAAGTGGCACTTTATGATTAAAAGAAGTTTTCACTATGAATGCTATTCTGAAACCTTTATCTCTTTCCTATCAATATGGCATAATTTGGAGATAGTGTATCAGATTGTTGTTTTGCTTAAATATCCAAGCTCTTTTTAGTGGCAGTTTCTTCACTGATTGTAGAACATTGGTTTGAAGACCAAGAAAAGCCTCTGCCAATACTACCCTCAGACTGGTCATCTCTACACCACAGTAACTATAAATGCCGTGCTGAAAAGTTTAGCTGATGCTGAACAGCTGTCCGCAGGTTCACAGTACACATTGCTTATAGAACAATGATTTGATGGGAGAGTTCTCAATAGAAAATCTTTTCTCCAACCATATCATAAAAGTCACGGTTTAAAATATCCAAAAGAAAACACAATAAGCCTCAAGTGCTTTGGAATAAAGTGATTTGGAGTAATGAAACAAACATAAAATACATTTGGAGGAAAAAGGGACAGGTAGCCTTGGGGTTGTGCGGTGCCAGTGGCACGGGAATTATTGTCCAGAGGGAATTAAGGATGGATTCAAATAAATGTCAATTTATACTAGTAATTAAAGTTCCAGTTGGTGAAAAAAAAAACCCCGACTTCCAAAACAAGCTTTTAGAATTTAAAAGAAAGAACACAAATGTTTTGAAATAGCCCTCAAGGTCCCCAGATTTGTGTTATTACTGAAAAATCTATGGGATGATACACAGAAAACGACCTAGGATTATTTTTGAGTTAGAAGAGACTTTCTACATTGAAGAATGTGGAAAAATTCCAAAAACAAATATAGACTCCTCATCAACTACATACGTGTTTGGATGTTATCTTTTCTATCAAATGTTCTTCAAAAAGGATGAAAGATACGGTTTGACTCTGGGTGCCTAAATGTTTACCTACAATTGCACAACATGAAATTTCCTGGTGTCCTTTTTGTCAGAATTCTAATTAGATCAGATCCTACTTTTTCTAAATCGGCCAAGATTGACTATCCACTTCCACTTATAAGGGCCAGCTTCGTATTTAGGTTTATCTAAATTAACTTGTGGACAAATTAAGAACTTCTTGGAGGTAGAGGTTTATGTTTTGTCAGGCTTATTTTTAACAGTTTGCAGAGGAGCTAAGTTTTGTATGGTGCTACTTTGATTTAAGTTCAGCTATTCTCTTAGTATTGTTTTCATGCAAGTTCAGTAAAACTGTCATCAGAATCAAAGTGAAATAACAAGATAAGGATTTAAGAGAGGAGGGCACAGGGAATGAATGTTCACACTAGAAACTGAAACTAGCCTGTGTGCAACACGCATTTGCAATTTGCATGTAATATTGATGCAGTCTAGAATACATAATAGCATTCATTTGTGAAAATAGTTTGCCAAAGGGCTTAGTTTTATTTCATGGGTAAAATTAAGAGTGAATAAATTGAAAGCTTTGCGCTAATTTATAGACGGGGAAGAGATCTGCCAAAAAAAATTGCCCTTTCTCATTGTTCATTCTAGTTAACTGTGGTATCTAAAACAATTTCTGTCTTGCATCCGGGAACTGGCTCTCTAAGAGATTCTAGGCCAGGGATGGCGAACCTATCACTCATGTGTCAAAAGTGACATGTCACAACATTTTAGGTGACATGCCAGTGTTCACCAATACCTGACAAGCACACCCTATTCTCATGCAATTTTTGGAGGCTGCAGAGGCCGCATGAGAACAGGGAGGGCGCTCATGCAGCCTTTGGAGCCTCTGAAAATTGTGGGGAAAAATGGGGTATGTTTTTGAGTGATTTTCAGAAGCTACAGAGACTGCAGAAGAGAATTCTCCAAAGCTATTCAAGAATGAAGGCCTCATGTGGTGTGGAGCAGCCTCGAGTAGGTTTCGGGAGCCTGTCAATAGAAAGAGAACACCGCCTGAAGGTAAGCGGCACATGGCAGATCCTGGGGACTGCTGGATTGTGGGGATAATCGCACCATTCCCAAAGGTTTGTGTGGCAGCATTTTTGAATGGCAGCAGTCATGGCCCAGCCCTCTACTTCATGCCCAGCATCTATGCTGCTGCCGAGTACTGCTGTTCAGGGTGGCCTACATGGGTTTGAGTGGAGATAACAGGATTGTTTCTTTTTTGTTCGTGTGTGTGTGTGTGTGTGTGTGTGAGAGAGAGAGAGAGAGAGAGAGAGAGAGAGAGATGCCAGCAGAGTCACCATTACTGTTCCAGACCCAACCATTTATAAATGTCTCAACCAAAATGTATTGTTTTCCATTTTTTCTCCCTCTGTAACAGATTTTCAGGAAAGGCAAAAAGACTAAACCAATACTTACAGAAGGCAGGCAGGACAATGTTGTATGAAAGCTCACCTCTTCCCTATTCGTGCCTCCATAAAATTCTCTGAACTTGAGAGGGCGATTAGATATTAAAAGCCTCATCTAAAAGCACCCTCTCTCTTTCTGGAGTATTGCCAAAGCAATTTCCAGACAAATTGTTGGAAATTTCTGCCACAGGCAAGTGGGTTACCTTTTAATTAGCTTGCTCACCTGTTGGCCAGGATATTAAAAAATAACAGTTGTACCCGAACATCACGATTGATTGATATATTCTGTTAGAAAAAAACCCCTCAGCATTTAAATGAACCCACCCACGTCCTCCAACTAGTGTATAGATAAGTTACTGTTCCACCTCTGTTGGGAGGGGAAAGAATGGACTTCTACCTGCCTGACATACTAACAGAATTTGGACAGCGGAAGCTTCATGCATTACAGTATTTCTATGCTAAGAAGAATAACTTGGTCACTTAAACATCAAGGAGGTAGACAGATTGAAAAAGGCAAAAAACACAGCACGTCAAATATTGCAATAATGTTAAAGGAGTGGGAAGTGGAGAAAGGATTGCATCTTTGCAAGAAATAGATCTGCATACAGCTTCTATCTAGCATCCCACTCCTGCATGTGTTGCACTGTTGTTTATATTGTATGCATCAAGGGAGCGGGACAGATTTCATTTATGTATGTATTTTTGTGGTTTATATAGCCACCCATCTCAAACAAGTGACTTACAAAGATTAAAATATAGAAAACCCACCACATATAATCCTGTAATTTATTTATTTATAAAATTTATAGACCGCCCATTTTACCTCAAAGGAATGGCATGTGGGAATGACTTTGGGAAGCAGGAGAAAGAGCTGCAGATTTAGCAATGGTCAGATAAGAGGCAGATGAGCACGTAGAATGAATGGGGCGTGGCAAAGGTCTTAGAAGGGAGACTTCCTAGTTTCTTGGACTATAAAGACAAATATGAAGAGATGTAATTTTAGGCCTGCAAGATTCTGTCAAATGCAACCTTACAATAAAGATAGAGTTAATACCCCTGAGTGTGTTTCTTGTCTGGAGTACCTCACAAGACTAACACATGCCCAGTGCCCAAGGATAAACAATAACCCCACTTTTTGGTAAGCTTCTTAGAGTCACTGAGAATGAGTGGGCGGCCATATAAATTTTCTTAAATAAATAAATCCCACTTATCCATTATGCACATCATTAACAACAGCTCATCTACTTCAGGTAGCTGGGAAACATCCAAGCCTTCAATGCCTTGCAAAAAGCTAACAGGATTGGCATTTATCAGGGGCTTGTCTGCACTGTAATGCTGAACTTTATTTTTAGGCCTTTCAAGCTATCCTTTGTTTTTGCCATCTGTTTCAAATTACATAAATTGGCCAGTAATCTAAATGAATGACTTTAAAACAATTTCTGGTCAGTGATTGGTACTTTTCAAAATTGTACTTGTTTCTTAATGGCCCAAGATGGCCTCTTTAAACATACTACAGTGGCATAGTGAGGTTGAGGATTACCTGTACAAGCATAGCATTAGAACAGCTCCTTTATTCCCTGCAAAATGAGGTTTATTAGTAATATTCTGAGAAAGTAATAGAGCACAAAACACTAACAGAGAGAGAGAGACACAAAGAGAGAGAGAGACAGGCAGAGAGGGGCAGAGAGGCAGTGATGGGATTCAGCCAGTTTGCACCACTTCGGCCGAACTGATAGCTAATTTTTTGTTGCCCAGGCCCAGAATGGACTTCCGGAAGTGGCATCCACACAGAGAACCGGTTGTTCACATATTTGAATCCCACCACTGGAGAGACGCCTAATATTTTGGACCCACCAGATCATAAGAAGCCTTTTCATGTCCTTCTTTGGTGTGTCCCACCAAAGTCAGGCCAGTGTGAATGATGCTGGTTTGTGCAGTGGAAGGGAAGCACAGGAGGCAATGTCTGCTATGCCGAGCCTTCACTTTTCCAGCTACTTGGAGCTTCGTAACATAAAAAGCAACGAGAGTCTTATTTGATTTAAAACAGGAGCTGAAATATCTTCAGAGCGTGCTTTTAAGATCCCACAGAGCCCCATGTCAGCAAGTTTCTCAGTGGCACGAATGCATGTGTGGCAAGAATGCATGGATCTGTGTGCGCCCTGTAGTGTGTGTGTGTGTGTGTGTGTGTGTTGGGGGAGGGGGGGAAGGCTGAGAGCATTGTTGCTTGGGCATAAAAATGTTTTCTGTGCCCCAGCTTGCTGCAGCCATTTGGAGGATGGTGACACTGCACAGTGCTAAAAAAACCAGAGACCACTGCTTGAGAGGGACCTAATTAAGCCTTCGATCCGGCTGGCTTATCTGCCTCTCGGATGCCAGGCCTGGCATTAAAATGAACAGAAGGGGCTGTTGGCTCTGCATTCTGCGGCCAGCCCCGCACTGTGTGCCAGCCCGCCTTGTCGCGCCAGGCTGCTTTTCTTCTCCCCCTGCCTGCCAATCAGTGGGTCTAAAGTGAACCTGCTCATCAGAAGAACATTTGGCTCGCACATACGCACACACATCAGTAACTTCCATTTGAGAGTCAGATGATTTGTTGTTTTTCCTCATCCTTCATTAAAAACAAGTGCAAATGGCCCAAGTGTGAGACTGCTCTTTATACTAGGGCTACTCGCATCACAGTTCTTTTTAGATCTGGTTTATGTTAACCTTTAACATCCTTCCTTTGTTCACCCTCTCTCTGCTGAAGTATTGATCATAAGTGCCTTGGGAACAGGGCTAATTTTTTAAAACATCATTGACAGCAGGAGTCTCAAACTTATGGCCACCTATAGCTTCCATGTCATTTTTTTACAGGCTGTAAAAATACTCTACAGGTCCTGAGGATACTAATTAATGCAGGGGTCTTCAAACTTGGCCCTTTTATGATTTGTGGACTTCAACTCCCAAAATTTCCTCAGCCAGTGTGCTTGGCTGAGGAATTCTGGGAGTTGAAGTCCACAAGTCATAAAAGGGCCACGTTTGAAGACCCCTGACCTAGTGAAACATGGGGGCTGTGTAGATACACAAGTTGGCCTATGGAAAATGTTCTAGGAAAGGGAGCAAGTTAGAAGAGGTGGCCTCACACTGACTTGGTAGCTTTCTTGGCAACATCAGGGAATTTGGCTGGTAGTAGCTGCACATTTAATGTCCTGAAGCATCTTGCATCATGCAACGCTGCTCTCTGAGTGCTCCTGCCTGGGTTGGACCCCCCAGGTATTGACAGTGAAGCTTAGTCTGGGAAGGCAGGTCAGGGGGTTGGGCGTGCTGCAGGGTGGGTTGGGGGAAGGAAGCAGTGGCTGAGCAAGAGGGCCAAGTCCAGCTGCCCCACTACCAGGGTTTTTCTGCAGTCAAGAGTGGAAATGAGATTGAACAAGCAAACAAAATTTCTCTACTAGGCAATGGGAGGAAAGGAAGACTCTGCTAGGCAAGGCGAGAAGCAAATGAGAAAAAGACCCCGGACAGAAAGATTTCTCTGCTCAGCAAGGAGTGAGAAGAAACTGAAAAACAGGATTTGGGCTCCTCTTAATTGCATGAATTTCCTAGATTGCATCATCCTAATTAAGATTTTTAAAAATACATAAATAAGCAGAACTACTACTGAAACTGAATGTTGCTGTTCTGGTTTGTGGAAAACACTGTCAAGTAAGAAGCCAAAGTGAAATGTCTCTCTTTGCAAGTAGCTCTATTTTAGTTTCAGTACTTTAGTTTTCATATCAATATATGAAAAGGTTTTGATGTTTCAGCTCTTGAGCTAATAAACTCATTCTGAGATAGCACTCTTGATGAGAGACCTGATCTGCCCTGTTGGGACACTCACTCTCCCTCCCTCCCTTCCTCCCTCCGTCCGTCCGTCTATCTATCTCTATCTATCTATCTCTATCTCTATCTATCTATCTCTATCTCTATCTCTATCTCTATCTCGATAGTCCCAATAGTGCAGATCAGGTATATATATTATATGGCTTCATTTGTTACATGAACACATCGTTTGTTTGAATCATAGTTCAGTGAATTAGTGGCTGAATACAAACACAAATCATGATTTAGAAAGCATTTACAGTTGAGTTTAATTTTCATAATCATGTTTTACAAATCCAAATGATTTGACTGTCACATCTTGCTAACCCAAAACAAAGTAAACATTATATCTTAGCATGATAAGGTCTTGCTTCTTAGCTCTTAGTTGTGGCTAGGAGAGGCCAGTGTGGTGTGGGGGCTAACAGTGCTAGGCTGTATCTGAAATGAACCCCTTGATTTGTGCTTGACTCCTGCTGACCTTATGGCCATGTAGTTTCTTTGGGAACACTGTGGAAGTTGCTCGGCAATGCCATCCTCTGGGATACTAAATTCCTGACTGATACCATCTTGCAAATGGGGAACCCTTCAGATCTTTATTAGAGTGATGCTATTAACCTGCTATCTTGGGCAGTGGTCAAGGATATTAGGATTTACCCTATTGAAGCAAATGACTCTGTCTCTTTCAGCCTGGCTTAAACTAACAGCAGAAAGTGGTTCCCCTATATTTGTTTCTCTGAATTGTTAAAGAAAGTCCCAAAGTACACATAAGAGAAATATTTAGTCAAGAATAGTTAAGCCAGGGCTCTGAAGGTAAGGGGTGTGAGGGGTTTTTCTCTCTACAAACCAGACTGAGGTCATAATAGAATAGCGAGTAATGAGTATGAGTAGCTCAGTATTGTTGACAATGAATAGCAGTGCTGTATTATGTACTGTTCAGTTCTTTGTTTTAAATAAATACAATAACACGAACAACTAGAAACTAATTCTTGATGTCAGGTCTGTTGCAATTGCCCATTTACCTCCCATTTTCACAATCTGGAATCCCCAGCGTGGCTCCCAAGTGCACCAGTTGGCCACGAACAGTTTCCTTATCAGGCCTCCAGACCTCATTTTACTGTTTAAATATTACTGATTTAAACCAAATTAAAAAGGAACGCCACTCCGAGAACTGTCTTTGTTTCCATAGTGCTATTGATTGCTGCATCAACCTTGTAGGAGTTTTTAGAAAATAAAAATAGATCGTTGTACTCCTGGTTTTGCTTCTGAAGGTACCCAGTGATCCTGAAAAAAAAGGGGGGGGGAGAGACAAAAGGGAGTATTGTAGATGGTTAGACTGCAGGGGTAGTCAACCTTGGCTCTTTTATGACTCTTGGACTTCAACTCCCAGAATTCCTGAGCCAGCTTAGCTGGCTCAGGAATTCTGGGAGTTGAAGTCCACGAGTCATAAAAGAGCCAAGGTTGACTACCCCTGGGTTAGAGGATGTGGTAGCTGCCAGTTTGCCTTTCAGTAAACAGATATTCTATGACTGGCTACATGCACGTTTTGTGAATGGACATACTCTCCAAATATCAGATATGCCTTCTGGTCCAAAAATGCTGGAGACTCTCTGCCTTTGATGGTCATTTGGTCCATTCAAAATGCCAGGCCTTCTACTTTTACTATAATCAGTGGTGGGATTCAGCCAGTTCACACCGGTTTGGAAGAACCGGTAGCTAATTTTTTTTTTGCCCAGGCCCAGAATGGACTTCCGGAAGCGGCATCCACACAGAGAACCGGTTGTTCACATATTTGAATCCCACCACTGAATCCCGCCCATAAATCACTCAAATCAAAGGGTGCAAGACAAGCTATGTGTCTGTAGGATCCCTCCTGTTCATTATTCTGACAGGTGTCCCTCCTCCAAGTTGCCTGATAGCACCCTGGAATTTGGAATGGGTGGCCAAATATGCTCAAATTGACTCCCAGTGAAGATACCACCTTCATTAAACTGGCCTGTCCTTTGATTAACAAAGGAACCTCGTGCATCCTCCTGTTTGTATCAGTATTATATTTTGCTGCAGTGCAAGAGAATTTTGGGGCACACCCTACTTATATAACTCATTGCCCCAGGAGATTTGCCTGGCATCTTATTGGTGTTTCAATGCCTCTTTTTTAAAAGATCTCTCTTAGTTTCGGTCAGCACTTAAAGTTTATTTAGTGGACTCTTATCTATTACCCCATTCACATTTATTTATTTGTTTAATAGTGAGTTGGTTTAAAAGATTAAATCAACACTGAGCAATTAAGGTTTCAACAGTTCAGTGTTGTGTTTCTATCTCTGTTGTTAATTGCCAACCGTGCACAGGGTCTATATTTTACACTGGCCAAAATGCATATTTGCATTGCAAACACCTCAGTTCTGCAGACATTGTGATCAGAAGCCAAATAGTACTAGAGAAACGCATGGGTGAAAATGACCAAAGCAAACAGTTTGGAAGGCTATAAATGATCTGCATTTATTTAAAAACATGTTATATTACTAGGCTCTAGAGTAAGAAGGATATTAAGAGGTCATCAGGTTAAAATAAAATAATCTTGTTCTCTAATTCAGTGTTCCCCAACCTTTTTGGCACCAGGGACTGGTTTCATGAAGGGGGAGAGGAGAAATGTGCAACCTAGATCCCTCATATGCAGAGTTTACAATAGAGTTCATGTTTCTAATGCCTGATGATTTGAGGTGGAACTGAGACAGTGCTAGCACTGAGGAGCGGCTGTAAATACAGAAGAAGCTTTTTTTGCTCATTCACCCGTTGCTCACCTCCAGCTGTGCAGCCTGGTTCCTAACAGGCCACAGACTGGGACCGGTCCATGGCCCCGGGGGGTTGGGGACCCCTGCTCTAGTTTATATGAGGGAAGAATGGAATGTACTTTTTTAGGTATGAGGTACTGGTGTTCCATGAGTAGGTCCCATAAGGGTATGAATTTCATTCTCTTCTCTCTTACGATTACAGGTAGGCCTCAACGTACGACCACAATTTAGCCCAAAATTTCTGTTGCTAAATGAGACATTTATTAAGTGAGTTTTGCCTCATTTTATGACCTTTCTTGCTACAGTTGTTAAGTGAATCACTGCAGTTGTTAAGTTAGTAACACCATTGTTAAGTGAAGCTGGCTTCCCCATGGGCTTTGCTTGTCAGAAGCTCACAAAAGGTGATCATATGACCCCGGGACACTGCAACCGTCACAAATGTGAGTCAGTTCCCAAGCATCTGAATTTTGATCACGTGACCATGAGGATCCTGCAATGGTTGTAAGTGTGAAAAATGGTCATAAGCCACTTTTTCCTGTGTTATAACTTCGAACAGTCACTATACAAACTGTTTTAAGTTGAGGAGGACTACCTATATTGTGGAACAGAGGAGAGATTGTGCTAGGTGGAGTTCAGTAAAAAAAAGCGTATGCTTTGCCTGCAAAAGGTCATATATCTTTATGGCATGGCTGGAAGAAGGAATATCTACCTGAAACCTATAGCTTTTGGCACTGACAATACTCAGTTATATGGATAGTAGATCACTATGTTTCTTTAGGCAAGAAAAACCAAATGTACAGGTATAGTATAGGGGGTACCTTGCTCAATAGTAGTAACTGTGAGAGGGATCTCGGAGTCCTAGTGGACAATCACTTAAATATGAGCCAGCAGTGTTCTGCAGCTGCCAAAAAAGCCAACACGGTGCTGGGCTGCATTAACAGAGGGATAGATCACGTGAAGTATTAATACCACTTTACAATGCCTTAGTAAGGCCACACTTGGAATACTGCATCCAGTTTTGGTCACCACGATGTAAAAAAGATGCTGAGACTCTAGAAAGAGTACAGAGAAGAGCAACAAAGATGATTAGGGGACTGGAGGCTAAAACATATAAGGAACGGTTGCTGGAATTGGGTATGTCTAGTTTAACAAAGAGAAGGATGAGGGGGGACATGATAGCAGTGTTCCAATATCTCAGGGGCTGCCACAAAGAAGAGGGAGTCAAGCTATTCTCCAAAGCGCCTGAAGGCAGGTCAAGAAGCAACGGGTGGAAACTAACCAAAGAGAGAAGCAACCTAGAACTAAGGAGAAACTTCCTGACAGTGAGAACAATTAACCAGTGGAACAACCTGCCTCCAGAAGCGGTGAATGCTCCAACACTGAAAGTTTTTAAGAAAAAACTGGACAGCCATTTTTCCGAGCAGGGGGTTGGACTAGATGACCGCCAAGGTCCCTTCTAACTTTATCATCATTATTATTATTAGTATGAAGACCAAAAATATTGATGCTTTTTACTGAAGTCCCATGCCAGAGGTTCAGAATGGAACATTCTGCTTTGTAGCCTTCCTAAAGGCTCAAGTTGGGATAGCAGCATGTCCCAGAATAGCATTGTCCCTAGAAGTCTCTGGTATTTCCATTTTATAGGAGTCACTGAGGTGGAAACAAAGACTAGTTAACACAAGTAGCAGACTTCATTTCATGAGGTCACTTGGTCCATTGCTTCTATCTCCTTGTCTTTCTGTTCATTCACTCTGGATGCTAGGAAGGCCTGAACCTTCAACAGAGATACTCTTCAAAATTCAGGCACTGAGATTTATCTTTAATTGGAGCCACACAGAGATATTTCCAGCTGGTTTCATTGAAAGCATCTGTGCTAAAATTCAAAAGGCTCCATTGCCATACCAAACTTGCTGGCGTTTTTCTCATTTGGCCCAGCTGGTCTGAGCAGACGGCCCTGTGACATCCCATTTTGGCTGGACTATGTGAGTATGGTGAAAGGAAGATGGGATCCATGCCATAAATCAGGCTTTATATGGAGGTTGAACTGGCAAGATTGGCTGTAAACTCCAGGGGTGTGCACATAGTATGTACCTGTTGCAAAGCTCCTATCTCACGTGAAGTTCTTCTTGGGAAGAGTTTCAGATCATAAGAGTCAAAATAATGCAATCAAATAATTGAATTGTGGGGAAAGAACATCAAATTAGTGGGTTTCTTTACTTGATATCCTGCATTGTTATGTTGAGGTCATCATTTAAATTACAGTGATTTAAAAAATCTTTTTTCTTATAAAGCAAAGGACCATAACTTATGCTTAATGCATAACAATGCTTAATACAGATAGATAAGCCTTAAGATCATCTGATTTTATTTGTAATTACAGTATGACAAATGTATTCTATCTAACGCGTTTAGATGAACATTTCTATGCTTATTCTCAACATGTGTCTCAAAGTGTTATTTATTCACTTTTCTACAAGTTCTCTTATTCTATTATCTTACTAGACAGAGCAAGGTAAGCTTTGCAAGCTGTCTGATCCTCACTTCCAGTTTTTCTGCTATTTAATTAATGTGAGCTTTAAATAAACTAGACTAGGTACACAGACTGCCCTCGTTAAAACGTATAAACATAGTGGAGTGAAATATACATTACTTTCTCCCCTGAGTCAACATTTAAACTTCTGGGGCTTTTCTTATCCCGCTACTCTCACTTTTGTTTCATTCCTGCATAAATTTATGTGGCGTATTTTGTGTTCTTTCAGGGATGTGGATACTTACAGACTATTCAAAGCTGCTTCTCTGAGTGGGATATAAATCAGGATAAACACGCCGCTAAATAAAATATGACAACCTAAGAGTGTTTTTGGTTTAAAATAGATCTTGAATCATATGATATGAATGAACTCTATTATTTGACATGGATGTATTGACTCATGACTTTAGACAGCTGGATTGGGGAAAGAGCTCAGAGAATGATACGATGCAGGTCTGTTGCAGAAGTGAAACAGGCCTGGTCTTTAAATAGTACTCATTTATAATTATATCCAATTTACTCAAAAGTAATTACATTGAAAACTATGGTAAATTGTTGTGATTAACATTTACAGTATTCTCCCTTGTGTCTTTTTTTTACCTTTTGCATAATTACTTTTATATATTATTTTAATTGTTGTACACCACTTATATTCACTTTTTGTGAGATGGACAACCATAAATTTGATAAATAAATAAAAAATGGATTTGGATTGTAGAGCAGAGGTCCCCAACCTTTTGGGCACCAGGGATCGGTTACGTGGAGAGAGGTTTTTCTGTGGATCAGAGGGTGAATGGTTTTGTATGCTGCCTGCCTCCTGCAAATGGGGCTTTCCTTGTTTGTATGGACCGGTTGCTGGCATGGCGCGGCCTGGTACTGGTCCACAGACTGGGGGTTGGGGAGTAAATCTGTTTATGACTGTGAGTCTGGTC
>NW_015388546.1:41414-51495 GCF_001527695.2 Protobothrops mucrosquamatus | reverse complement strand
CCAGCCTATGTTCCACATTGGGGGGTCGTGTTATGGCTCTGAAGAGGTTGTAGCTGATATGTTCAGTGGTAAAAGTGAGGGATATGTCTGAAATTCAGATCCCAATCCCATTGTGGGGGAAAAATATGTAAAGAATGAAAGTGCTGTGAATATTCAAATTGTGGCCTCCATCTGGTCAGATGCATCGATGTGATTGTAAAAAACACCCTCCCAGAAAAATGTGACACAACCTTGAAGAACCTCTATCACATACATGCTTACTTCTCCCTTTAATATGGAACCCAATGCTCAGGAGGTTTCCTTCTCATCATTCTAGAACCTCAGAGGTCTTCTTTGCCCCCACTGTTTTCTGCACTTTTGGTCAGTTAATGATTAAGCAAACCACTGACTGGATAATTGCAAAGCACACGAGTGGTTGCTATTATCTCTGGGATTCAGTCTGTTATTGCAGAACCATTGTGGCAGGTAATGACTCCATTGCAGCTGAGTGAACATACTAATTATCTGGAGTGAGAAATGTTCCTCAGGATCCTCTAACAGGGCAGGTTAGATATGAAGACCAGCTTGTGACAAAGCTCTCCTGAGATGGTTTAAGCAGAAGTCACAGTCTTTAATTTCCTGAGTTTATTCACCAATGTCCTACCAAATTGCATGAGGTACGTTCACAGATTCATGCTTGGATACTCTTGAGATTGCTTTAGTGAGGAAGGTCAGCCTTGATATTAAGCAGTTGTGGCAACTGTCTGAGGAAGAGGATGAGTGCAGTGATGGCAATTTCCCAGTGGTCTTCTTGTGTTCCCTGGACAATCCCCTCTTTTGGAGGAGAGAGTTTTATGTGGTACACAATCTTTCCTACACCTCCTAAACAGAGTTGTGTCCTTCAGGCATGTTGGAGGACACAACTATCAACCAAATGGCATCTGCAGATGGAACAGAACGAAGTGCCTCAGGCCATCCACTTATCTTGGGCCAATCCTACTGGTAAGCAAATCCTATTAGATACAACAGGCCTTAATTCTGAATACAGAAATGGTGGGTTTAGAAGTAAGTCCCCCTACCATTTTCAAGAGCAGGACATATCTGAGGGCACATTCTAAAAAGAAGGAAATGTCTGCTATGTAGAACTGAACAGAATGCAGTTTGTTAGGGGGAAATGTACAAAGAGGAATGAAACCAGCTCTGTCTAATGTGGTGCCCCTGGAATGGGCTTCAGCTACAATTCTTATCATCCCTAGCCAACCTAGACATTGACTTTGGATGATAGGTGTTTCCTTATAATGTATGTGGAACATATAAGACAGTGTTGGTTTACTGTTATCCATTTGCAGTGCTGGCAGAAATGGAGTGGATGGATGAGCAGGTGGTGTGTTATGCCACAAGACACAAGAGATCTTATCCTTGTTGAATAATATGCTTTTGGTTGCACAATAAGCGGGCATGATACTGCCAGCACTGAACAGACAGTAGAGGTATGTACCAACTGCCACTTCCTGTTGCTGCTCAGGTGATAGGGATTATTTAGGGCCTCTTGCTTAGGATAGCTCAACGTTTAACTATGTCCCTGCTTAAAGTTTTGGTCTTCAATTTCTAATTTAAATTTAGTAGGTTGCTTGCTTGTCCTATAAAAGATACGAAGTTGACTCTGTTGTTGTTGCTTGGCCATTTTGTTTAGCCTACGGGATGAAGAACGCTATTTTCATTCATTTATCAATCACCAAACATGCTCCTTGATAGCTGATTGGCCTTCAGAGATCATGGCTAGTGATCACAGGGATTCAGATGGTGGCTGTTTTGCTGGCACACCTGGAAACGGACAACAGGATCTATGAATCTAGCCACATATGAAGGCTAGCCATGCTTGCTTTTTCAGTGTTGTGCTACTGTCTGCTTTTAAGCCTAGCAGGATAAACTAAGCTTGGGACAGTGAGGTGGTTAGTGGTGGGATAGAAATATGAACTATAGGGATCCAATTTCCTACTTGAGGTTTGAAAACGGGTGCACACCTGCCATTAGGGCTATCACCTCTACTTAACGATAGGTGGTGAGGAAGAGAATGATGGAGGTGAGGGAGAAGAAAGTTGGGCAGTTCCATTTGGAGAGGATGCCTTTATAATTTATTATCTGCGTTAGACCGTAAGAGAAAAGAGTCAGTCCCTACATTCATATGGAACAGGCTGTAGCTTTCCTTATGCAAATCTTTCTGCAGTTTGACAAAGCAGTTTGATACTGTTTCATGAACAGGATTATTAGGGGTCGGGGCAGGTGGTTGTTCTGGTATTTGTTACAATAATATTGTTGTGTCTGCCGGAGGAAGGCCAGGGAAACTACCAGATCCTGGCAGCTTGAATTGGGGACAGGAGAGAGGATAGGAGTGTGTGGGGAGAGAAATCTTGCCCCAAGAACAATCAATTTGAGATAAGGTTTTCAGTCTGGCCCAGCTGTCATTTCTATGCCATCTATAGGAAGGACATTTTGGTGCTTCCTCGGGGTTAATGTTTTTTAGATTCTGGCAACTAGCAGGCCAGTCTTGGAGAATTCTTTTCCATTCGTCATAGGGGGCAAAGTGCTGCATCTTGGCAGCTCCCATGGGGTAGGTGCTGCCCCAGCTTGAATCAGAGAAGAAAGGTGGCTGGCTCTGCCTATTTGGCTTCTCTTGGCCAGCTGGAGAAATGGCCTCTTTGCCATTGAGATCAGAGACTGTGGAGCCTAAGCCATCAACCTGCAATTGTTGTCATGGAACTGGCTCCATCCATCTGCAGATCTTCTACTGATCTCCAGCCACCTAAGAGTGAACTAGAAGTTTCCTCAAGATAATCAGGGAGATTTAAGAAACATTGCGCTTATGAGTTGAATGTAAATAAGGAAACAATTTAGGGATAGGCAGCTCATTTGTTTCACCCAGCAGCTTAAACAAGTAGTACAACAAGTTCTTTTTCACACAAGAAGATGCCCATACTGAATAATGCTTCTGAATTAATATTCTTCTCCCTCCCTCCTAAACAAATTCTATTTTTCTTTGTCAGCTGTTGAATTGCAATTGTATCCAAGTGTACTAAAGATGTCAAGGAAAGATTATGCAAAATATAAGTGATGGCATACAATACTGTAGGTTACAAATAAAATAAAAGAATAATCAAATATTGAACAAACATGTATATATGATTCTATGGGCATATATGTAGGAATGGCATTCAATGTAGAGCTATCTCTGAATACCCCCCCCCCCCCGCTCATTACCTTCAATCCAGATGGTTTACATTACACAGTGTATCATTTCTAAATTTGATTTAAATTTGCTAGCCATTTGTTACCTATTTTTTCCCCAAAGCAAATTATATTATAAGAAAGATTTTCTATCGCTGGCATATCCTGGTCTACATAGAAGGGTTGTCCCATTGTAAAGTCTTCCACGGATGTTGATTTGCAGAAGTGACACGATGGAGTGTCCTTACAATGTCTTCCTCCCACATCACTTGTTATGAAGCTTAGAGCACAAATTTCAAATAGAATAAACTCTGGGGAGGAGTAAAGGTCCAAAGGGGACTTGTCCTTTAATGCAGCCTCCTGAGTCCCCCTGAGCCTCATGGGTAACAAACATGGCTGAGAATCAGGTATGATGTAGAACATTCTCAGCCTATTAGGAATTTGACCAGAGCAGTGATTTCTCCTAGTTATTTTCTATCCCACAAACATCTAGATCTATGTTTCCTTAGCAGAGGGAAGGAGAGTATGTTGTCAAAATATGCTGTTTCCCCCTCTGCTGAGGAGAAATGGATCTAGGCCAGGGGTGTCCAGCTTTAGCAACTTTAAGACTTGTGGACTTTAACTTCCAGAATTCCCCTGCCCGTCATTGCATAGCATTGCATGCATGGGGAATTCTGGGAGTTGAAGTTCGCAAGACTTAAAGTTGCCAAGGTTGGACACCTCTGATCTGGGCATTTGTGTGTTTCTGTCAAGAGAAATGGCCTGTTTAAACACTCCTCCCTTCTGCTTCTCCAATCAAAAATCACAGCTCTCGACAACTATGTTTTGGTTAAGAAATCTAATATGAGCCTGGATCTTGGGCAACCGCAAACCATAAATCAGGCATTGAGTAAGTGTTTGCCAACATCAAATTTGTTTTTTTCCCCTTTTTTTACATACATGGAATCACTAATCGAATTGCACCAGGAGCTCATTAAGGGGGGAGAATAACAGAATTGGAAGGGACCTTGGGGGTCTTCTAGTCCAACTCCCTGCTCAAGCAGGGAACCCTATACCAGGGGTAGGCAACCTCGGCTCTTTTATGACTCATGGACTTCAACTCCTGACTCAGGAATTCTGGGAGTTGAAGTCCATGAATCATAAAAGAGCCGAGGTTGCCTACCTCTGCCCTATACCATTCCAGACAAGTTCTTGTCCAATTTCTTCTTTAAAACATCCAGTGTTGGAGCACCCACAACTTCTGGAGGCAATTCTTTCCACTGATTAATTGTTCTAGCTGTCAGGAAATTTCTCAGTTCATCCTGTGATAGAGTTTTTGCTGTGTATTTTGGTTGAGTGTGATGGTTTTATGACAGCTTTTTTCAGTAAAAGCCCAAGTGGACTCTTCCTAGATACTGTATCCAAGACATTTTTGGACTGACTTCAGAATGAGATACTGAATTTTGATTACTTTCCTCTTCCTTCTCCCCCACCTTCTATTGTTACATTTTTGTAAGATAGATACAGAGATAGACACAACAAATAAATAAACAGAATGGTTATTTACTGCATATAGTTTTTGTAAGATGTTAAAATTTATTTTGACTGAAGTGATATACAGACACTTCTAAATAAACGAATAAATACATTTACAAAATTATTGTCATCAAATGTTCTGTCTTGTCTTTCCTCTGAGGAGTTTTAGCTGGCATTCATGCCCTCGCAAGCTATGTGGTTAAAAAGAATCAACCAGCAAGAGTACGTTGGCTTTTAATCTGTGAATTGATTTATGCAGCCCTTATTGATTTAAAATCAGGCTAATTATGCAAACTGGATACCAGTGTAATACTGGGAAGCTGTTAATTAGGCAGTGCCCTATAGAATCCAGAAGGATCATCCACACACTGAAGAACCAAGAAAATGACCTTTCAGCGTGACCCCTAAATTGGCAAAAGGCTAGAATTTACTAATCAGCTGATTAGTGAGAGAGAGAGAGCAATTGCTTTGAGCCTCCCTCACCTCCTTTCCTTAATTAGTAATCAGCTTTTACTTGCAGATTGGAAGATAAGAAAGAACATAGGAATGTCTGAGAACTGGGTCACTAAGACTGGCATAGCTTTCCATCCCAAACAGTGGTTATTAAGTTGTGCTGATTGTGGAGTCCTCAGGTACCTAGGAAGTGCTATAGGACAACTGGGGCTATCTTCCTTGGTACTATTATCTGTAATTGATACCTGCTTTCTGGACACCCTTCAAGGCCAGACAAGGAAACCAAACCCATGCTTGTGGATATTACTTTAATTATAAAGATAGAGTAGCAGAATCTTGCAAGTCTGAATATGCTTTCCCCATTATCTCTGTGGGAATTAGGGAGGGTGTTGTTTGAGACATTTTCTCAGATTATAGTTCTGTCCCGGACAGAGGTTTCTTTTACTGTATCTGATCATTGTCTTGATATGGCTTCTTCCTCTTGTCCCTCAAGGCCATTCCTTCATTCCCCCTACAGATTTTCAGGTGGCGGGGGTCTTTAAAAGTTCTACCTGAAGATAACTAGGGATTAGATCCAGCCTTTTTACACATAAAAGTAGTATGCTTCAATGTGGTGGTGCCAGATTGCCAGCTCTATACTTCTGTTGTGAGTCTGAAACAAGACATATTAATACTTGTAAAAGGTGGTCCTTAGGTTGGGGTCAGCCACCATGTGTAAGATCAGCATACAAGCTAATCCAACATCTGTCCTTCCAGCTTTCACCATCCCTTCTCTGGAGATTTTACTTGCTTTGGCTAAAACACAAGTTTAGATGAGGTCCCATCCATCCACCCGCCACCACTGCTCTTCAAATTACTCAGGCATCCAGTTGTTAAAGACAAAATCCCAATGCCCCTACTATAGCAATGCTGGTTGTAATGTTGAGGTCCCAAGAGCTCATTTCATGAGTGACCTTACCTAGGATTTGAACCCAGCCTCTCCCGAGGCAATTAGTGGAATGCATTAGCGCAAGATGTCACTAGAGCCCAATATGAAAGCAACGACAATTTGTAATGGGCACAACATTTTCACGAAAGCTTTATGCCTGGCAATTATTTTTTACGATTACACCTTTAACGTGACTTATCCTTAAGGACAAATTGAAAAAAGAAAAAAAACAACCTTGTAACTAAGGGCTCCTTCTCTGCATCCAGACAAACAAGGATCCTCTCTCTTGGGCGTTAGAAACAGGATGATAGGATTTGAGCTTCCTTCAGCCAACCCTCAAGGAGTCAGAAGGAGTCAGAGAGAAAGAAAGCCGTAGATATTGTTTTAGTTTCTCTTTTCTTTTTAAAAAAAGGCAAACAAAAAAAGGGAGACAATTAGGAATAATAAAATTCTACATAAAGCCGAGATCTACATGTTCTAACACCCGGTAATTGCTAAATTGCCGAACCATCTGCTGACTTGCTTTACGTAAATTACCAGCTATATATAAGTCTCTGTGCATCACAGTCTTTCGGTGGCATAGACCTGATGACTTTGAATAGAGCTTGGGGACTCATTAAGCCTCTTTTACGAAATTTTAATTGTTTTCTGTCTTATTCTGGGAAGGCAGGGATACAGGTGAAAGTTTTTCCATTTTTTCCTTTACTAACTGCTCCTAAACATATTTTTGATTACTTTGCTTATAGGTGGTGGGATGTGAGATGGGTGGGATGCATGGAGAAATGCAATTTATGTTGTAAATCTTGCTTCCTGCCAAGAATATATTCAGAGAAAAACATTTTTTCTTTTCACTCATGCAAGAAAAGAGGGATAATTCTCTATCAGTTCCTGCAAGAAAGAATATACAGAGGACCTTCATCAATCTTAAATGACAATAAATGAGCATTTGACCTGTGTCTTCAACTAAGCTTGTCTACATCGCTTATTTAATGATGACATAAGATGTGATGTTATTGCCCCCATTCCGTTTTATTGGTTTTACTGTCAGGGCAGAACTAAGAAATGCCGAGAGTGATGACACATAACAGATACCTCGGTTAACTCAATCCACTTTCATACCACTGCTTATTCTAGTCCACAATCTCTGAGTGAGCAGTTGGGACCTGTCCCACAATTGGCTTCACTTCTGCATCTCTCCGAACACTAAGAACATTCAGAAAAAAACCAGTCAGCCAGTTAGTGCACTTCTCCAGTTGATCAATAGGAGGCCGCAAATGATATAATTCAAATAGTACTCTACTCTGAGCTTTAACAAGCCCAGAGAAACAAAAAATCTCCCCTTTAAACAAAAAGGAAATAAGAAATGGCCGGAACCCCTCTCCCATCCATTAGCTATGCAACCTTAATTTATTTTTCTAGTTGTTTGCAAAACACAGCAAAATCAGTAATTTCCTCTGAGGGGAAGTTTCTTGGCTGCTTAGCAGCCATGTTTGTTGCATTGAAAAGCATTGCAAACTGGGAAGTGTGGGAAGTCAGCCCCCCCAGAGAAGGAAATATTAAAAGGGCAGAAAAATATATTTTCTCAAAGGATCTTAAAGAGGCAGAAAAGCATGCCCAGTTTTCTTAATAGTCTGAAGTCTCCCTCCCCCAAGCAGAAACCAGCTCTGTAGAAATGCAGATGTAAACCATCCAGGAAGGTTGGAGCCCCCCCCCCCAGCTAGAAGATTAAGAAGACAAAGACACCTAATCTACATACCCCACTCAAACTCTAAGACAGGACATAATAGGCTTAAACCACAGATACCAAAGGACACACTCAGACTCAGGTCAAAGTTCATGCCTCAAACAGGAACAAGAAACAACTCCACACAAAAGGCTCCAGAGGGTATAAAAACCCACTCCCTACATGTGCTTTCTCTCTTTTTTCTTCCACAGCCATCTTTCTGTCTGGTTCTCCTCTTCAATAAATTGCAACCTTCTTTCTAAAGCAGTTGCCATGTTGTTTATTCCCAGCTTGGATTGAACCATGAGAAGACTTTTCCCTCAACAGAAGGCAACATGATATTGTTGGCAAATTCAAGTGAGGCACTTTCCCGATAACATTACAGTACTGCTTTTTGCTGTTGTTTTGGATGGGAGAAAAGAAAGTGATAGTAACGCCTATAGATGAGCAACAGGAAAAAGATAATGAAGTAGGGAAGGTAAAGTTTGCCTTGAGTTGAGGTGCTAGGAGATAAAGTGAGGCAACAGTTCCCAGAAGTAAGATAATAGACCATCTAATAGTGCTACAAATTTATGGTAAGTACTAGCTTTCACCCAGTTTCAGATAAATATTTACTTATTATTCAATCGGCATGATTTACTATGTGCTCAATGTAACTGTGAATACATTCATACATATGTACTTAGATATTATATACATCTTTCTACATTGAATATCTCTGCAGCCTTAATACATTGTTTCTATGATTTTATTATATTGGTGATACAGAGATTAGAAATAAATTAAATGTTTGGCGATACACCCAAAACTCTTCAAATAGTAGCCACACTATTAAGATGGGAGCAACTGCAGCCCTTCTATCTGATGTGAGGGTCATCTTAGCAAAAAGCTGCAGCAGCATTTTGTAAACATTTTGGACTATGAAAAAAGACATTGGGGTTTTGGAGCTATGAGGCTGAGAAGTTACATATTTATTAGAATAATATGGGAAAGAAGGTAATATATTCATGGTTTTCATTATTGTATCTCCTTTTTCTCTGCTGCACTGAATCAAATTATTTTAACCCAGTAGAGCCATATCATGTGTCCCTTGAACTAGCAGCTGATCGTTCTTTTCCAGGCCCAGAAGAAGAACTTCTGTGTGTCTTCGGGATATGTGAATCAGTTCTAGAGGTTTTTTTTAAAACAGAATTTTATTCACTAAGCCTCATTTTCATTTCACTCAGCAGATCACACAGTACAGAGATGCCCCTTCTCCAACAGAAGGAAAAGCTTTTCATTTGTGCCTCACATTTATTTTATTTTATTTTATCCAAATCCAAGAAATCCAGACCAGATGGAGGTATTTCTTGCCATTCAGAAGGCAAATCAGGAACTGGACTTCACATAATTTGGAACTACAGTCTTACCAACCCAGTTTTACAATATGATGGTAACTGGATGCCTGAGTTTCTGCATTGCCCAGCAGTACGTGTTTTCTCAGCTAACGGTTGGTGTGATACTTACCTTAGTTCAAACCTGGGCATTTGGCTGTCCCTGTCTAGCCCATGGCATCAGAGTCAGGGGGCGGAGCATCATCAGGGGTGGGGCAACAATGGAGGATGAGGCGTTGGCAGCCGTGGCCTTCCAGAATAGTCCCAGTTTCTCATGTGCTCCCTTGGGAAAATTAATTGCCCATCCCTGATTTAACTTCATCTCATCTTCTGAAATATGCTGGATTAACATAAATCTCAGAATTGTATCTCTTTATAGCCCAGATACTTCCATGGAAGGGTCAGGACCTCCAGATGGTGTGCATAAATATCTCTGGACTGATACAGAAATAAACAATTTATGAGAGATCATAGAATAATAAGTAATATATTGGATGTCTGGGACAAATATAGGAAGATAATATATCCAGATTTTCCCCCTTCACTTAATTATTAAATGTCTACTTTTATGGAGAGGAAAACACTAAGACATTTGTTCAATGGAAGGTTAATAGCTCATTTATTTTGCAAAATTGAGTTATCAATTAGACGAAGATTAAATCTTTTGAGATTTTTACTTTTATTTATTTTTTTATTTATTTATTTTTCATAATTTATATGCCGCCCTTCTCCCCACGGGACTCAGGGCGGCTCACAGCATATTAAAATAACACAATACAAACAACACACACAACATTTCCCCTATAAAAGCCAATTAAAACCAAATATTTGTAGCTGTGACATTATTAAAATCATTAAAAATTATCCCTATTTAAAATTCACCCT
>NW_015388546.1:21891-41053 GCF_001527695.2 Protobothrops mucrosquamatus | reverse complement strand
TGGAAGGGTTGAGTCTGAGTCTGTTCCTCCCCATCCAGACCCGTACGGCCTCCAGGCAACGGGTCATCACGTCAAGGGCATCGTTGGGGTGACCTGGGGTGGAGATGTACAGCTGAGTATCATCAGCGTACTGATGGAACTCCACCCCAAAGCCCCGAATGATCTCTCCCAGCGGCTTCACATAAATATTGAACAGTAGAGGCGAGAGGACCGACCCCTGCGGCACCCCACAAGTTAGGGGCCTAGTTTCAGTATCTTCAAAATAACAGCAGAAGCAAGGGGAAACTCGACTTGAATTCAAAATTTTTCTAACATATGATTTGGATCATTTGTTGGACCAAATTTATAAATTGTTGTGAAACATGGTTCAAAATCTGAACAAATTAAAGGTTTTAAGATTAAATGGATGCTGAATGAAATAATAAAGATGGAACAATGGAGCGATTGGTGCAAAAAATTAAATTTACTCTAAATATCATACAGAAAATCAGTGCAAGATGTTTTATCATTGGTATGTCGCTGTAGTCTTAATTGCTAAAATGGATAATTCATTCTTTAACAATAGCCGGAAATGTAACATACAAGTCAATATTACATGTAAGTCAGATAATATTTTCATAATTGTTGACAATGTTGTAAATCTCAGTAATTCTGAAAAATGATTCATTCTACAATTTTTAAAGTTGAATTCCCATTTCAGCCTGTGATAATCTTATTACAGTTAATTAAACCATATATTATCTTTAGGTATACTGAGTTTGCTTTTTATATTCTAACCTTTGAAATAATATTATATGATTCTGGGAAAGGGTACTGGGTCCTCTTTGAAAGAACGGTTAACCAAGTTGTATGCTTTGCCATTTAAAATAGTTTTATACCTTTAAGTAAATCTGACTTAGCATTTAATTCAAAATGAGATTCTTTGGACCACTTCATCTGAAAATTTGTTTTTTGTTTATCTACAGCATCCATACTTCAGTTTTATGGAATATTTACACTGAATAGATTTTCAGTGTTGACTCAGTCTATTATAGCTAATAATATTATTTGGCGATTTATACTGTGATTTATACCATGGTTCTTAATATTTAACCTTTCTTAAGATTTAATATAGAATTTTAGTAATTTAAAGTGATATATTCAATCATTCACAATGTACTAATGAAATATTTTTAAAAATATAACCTTGATATTTGTTTACTTATTTGTGCTTTGTTCTTTTTGTTTTCTATTTTGTATTTGTGTTGGTTTATAGTCGCTCTCTAAAAAGTTAAATAATAAAAAGAAAATTGCTGGATTTATAACTTTCTCTACTTCAGAATACTTCAGAAAGATCAGTTGATACACAGCACTCAGCTAAACAATGGACTGAAGCTTGCTCATTTTCTAAAAATAATTCCAAGTGTTGTTTATAACTCTCTATATGACTAGGAGGTACTTCCTCATAATAAGCCTGCTCACATGAGGCCCGTTTGGTGAGGAGGTGAGGTAGGGTCTTCTGAATGGCTGTTCCTAGGCTTGGTTCTACCTCAGGGAGATCATGATGTTTTGCTCCGGACAACCTTTGAGCAGTTACATCATCCTTATCGAAACAGTTTTTAACAATTGGAGATTGTTTATTTAATCATTTGTGATGTGCTTTTTAACTGAGTTTGATTTTAGATTTTTAATCCCCCAGCCAAGCATTCTTTTGCTGTAAAAACAGTCAGTTTGATAAATTAATAAACTACAAACTGGCCCACCAACATTTGCTCATTGGGCTCTTTTAGCTACTACATTCCAATAGGCAGTTTTGAAGTTGTGTATGTGTGTATGTTTCAGTCAGTACTTCTTGATATAGGATTGTGACGATCCTGTTTTATGGTGTTATTTTATCACTTTCCCCTTTTGTGTTGCTGCAGTTTTTATTTTTTATTTGTATGCCACTCCAAGTTTAAAAACGAGGTTGTATCTGACCAAGTCCTTAAATAAAACACAAAACCCACATTACTTGTGTTAAAAGATTAAAATCTAAAGAGCAGCTCCACGTCATGGGATAGAGATTACAAACAGGGTAAATAGCTTGTTTCCATAGGATTTGGCAGCTGGCAATCCCCTTTGAATCATTTTTGAGAAGCCTAAACTTCAAAACGCACATTTGCCATCCAGTACAAATCACATATTTTTGCTCCTGAATGTCATAAATCAGTATGTTATCAAAGCACCATAAAATCTTCTTCCCAAATCCGAGTGCATTCAGGATTTTAATACGCTCTGTGTGTGTACCCACTAACTAACTAGACAGAATGTTTAGTATTAATAGGTATATTTGGGGAACATAGTCTTTACTATGCCATTACACGTAGGGTACTGAACCTATTAAATGGGAAACAGTTTTAAGGCCACGTCCCAGCAAAAAGGATTCAGTCCCAAGAATTCTACTCCGGTTTTTCAAAAGTCTATTAATCCTCAACAGTGCTCATTAAAATGACCCAGAATATGTAGGCCACTGATAAAGAGAATCCATTGAAGTAGGTTTTTTTTTTTACTCTCTCCCAGGTTTGACGGATCCTTAATTCCACAAAAATAAATAACCGAGCCATAATCATTTGCTTATGAAAAAATTATTTCAAAATAGGCACATTTAAAAGAGCTCGGGTTTTTTTGCTAGCAAGCACGGAGAACTTTGACATTTATTTTTAAAATAAAAACAAGCCCATCTTTCTGAACCACTTCAGAAACTAACAGGGACAAAACTCTCCCCATTATAAGGACTGGCATCAAATGCATAGTTATAGCCTGTGGTGGGATTCAGCCGGTTCGCACCACTTCAGCAGAACCGGTAGCTAATTTTTTGTTGCCCAGGCCCAGAACAGACTTCCGGAAGCGGCATCTACACAGAGAGCAGGTTGTTCACATATTTGAATCCCACCGCTGGTTATAGCTAACATATTGTTTGCTCTCCTCAAGCAAAAGGGAAAGCATTTTACCTAAATACTGTAGGAATTCTCAAGTTACCATTAATGCTGGTTTTAAATGAAAATTAAATAGTATCTCTGCAAAGTTGGAAGAGGAAGAAAGGGATGCATTATTCTTTAAATCTGAATGAAAATACAAAAAAATAAATTCAAAGAATTTTTAAGAGTCGTTCTAGAAAACAGCCCCAGTCTTCTTAATTCAGGCAGCTTAATAATATCTTCCTTCCCAAACAGTGCCAGCTTCAGATTTTGTTGAGTCAGATGTTGTATTTTTAGATCCTTTTATTCATAAATTAAAAATCTAAAATGAGGAAGGAACATCCAATGCTTTTGAAATGTTGGCTTTCCATTACCTGGTGCTAGAAGAACAATAAATCAGCTGAAGTTTGGCATGCTTTAGGATGACCACCTATCCATTTTAAGAAGAAAGAAAAAATGTTATCACCAAGAGAACAAAAAAGGGCAAATATTTGTATGAATATGAGCACATTCCAGTAGATTGTCAGAGGCAGATATTTAGAAATAATTACTGCAATGTAAGTGGAAATATCTTGGGGAAGACTATAATCAGATGATTTGACTTGCATAGATTATGATTCTGCTTGTGTGTTGTGTGTCCTTTGATTCTGCTGTTGTGTGTTACTATCATGTTCAAGGTGCTTCTCTATTATCTTACTTATAGTACTGTGGAAATTAGACTTTAAAACCTTTCAAATGAAGATATCTTCAAATAGAAGTCTATCCTTTGTAAAGGAGGATTCAGGGACAATGTAACTCACCCTCCACTACTCTCTAGTATTTGTAGCTAACCCTTAAATATCCAGGACCTCATAAAGTTTTCCAAAACTGTGAGGTGTCCCTCCCTTGCAGGGTGCAGATAGAATCCAGGGCAGTGTGAATAATTCCACCTTTCTCAAAGCTTTGCTGTATTGTTTTCATTATTCATTTGTGTTCATTTTGGTGTTTGGAATTTAGGAGATGTGATGGCAAAATGTTTAGGCGTCCCTGCCTTAAAGCAGTAATGAGGAATCTCAAGCACTGACCCACAAAGCAGTCACAACAAGATATGCCCCCTTCTCATATCTCTTCTCTCCATCTCAGTAAACTTTTCACATTTCAACTCAGGATTAAACTTTGATATAGTTTCCACGGTTTTACTGCTCTTTGAATCAACACACAGGTTTGACAATTAAGTCCGGGGTGGTGGTGGTGGTTTTAAACCCTTGAAGAGATCTGTGTTTGTCCCAATGGTCCTTTTACATTGGATGGTCCTCTACTTGTTTCCCTACCCATGGTTCAAGTTGAATCAACTTTCCAATCAGACGATATTTGCTGCTGAACTCAAGAGGACATGGGAAGACAGAAAGAGGATGGAGAAAATGTGTTGTGGAGAAGAAGAATAGCATAAAAAAGGGTGAGAGAGCGAGGGAAGAACATCAACAGACTAAAATTAGTATCCGCCATTTCAACTGCTGTGATAGGTTATGCACTGGATTTTCTGCTTTCCATTCTCCTTTCTTTTCTTTCAGGCCTCCCCAGACATTTAAAAAAAAGAATGCTTGAATTTCAGGGACTTCACCTATGCAAATATCTCCAGGTTGTTTTATACATGGAAGGGGGATAAATTGGAAAGGGGGGGAAAGCTCCCTCCTTTTGCACTTCCCCACCCCAGAGAGTCTCAGGAAAGTTGGAGGGAATGGCAACTCCAAACCAGCCAACTTCTGAGGATCCACTAACTTGCCCTGCGCTCCCCACCGCTTTGGCAAAGAGGCATGTGGTCGGCCATTTTCCTGTCTGGCAATAAAGCAAGGAGTAATGTGGGCTCTCCAGAGCAGTCATTTAGTATTCATAGAATAGCAGAAAAGCAGGCACATCTGCTTAGCACAGCAAGTCCTGTCATATAACTGTCTCTCTCACTATCTGTCCATAAAGAATGTCCCGGAATTGGTGTAATTCAGAGAAATTAATGATAGCTTTATGTGGGAGTGCACCCCGGAGGCAGCTTAACACTTCATAGTCCATCTGATCAGTTACACGCAGGGCACCATAGCAACAATTTGGACCCCAGCCAGCTGCATTAAAGGTTATTACTGAAAACATGACCTGAAAACTGGATCTGCATTACAAGACCCAATGAAAGAAGTGGGGAGGGGGGAGGAGGAGGAGGAGAGATGAAGGGTGGGTGGAGAGAAAGACAGGAGCAACAATAAAATAAAATGAAAAGTGTGTGTGTGTGTGTGTGTGTGTGTGTGTGTGTGTGTGGTTGATAACAGAAAATAAAGTTTCAGCAGATCGTCCCCAGCCCTCTGGCAAAAAAATAAGATATCATTACAAAGATCCATAATTCCAAAGATTCAAGGACTCAGAATTGTAAATCCAAGGTCTCCCCTTCTGGGCTTCATCGTACAATGGGGCAGAGTTAATTTTGGAGCAGGACAACAGGTTAAAGAAATGGACAAAATGTGCTTCAGTGTTATACATTCACAGTCCAGAAAAAAAACAAAAAACAAAAAAGGATTAGGATGATCAGTTTGGTGAAAGGGAATCTAATCAGACCTCTCTTTGAAAGTTTATACTTTTAAATAGAATATCAGCCCTGGAAAATATGAAACATATAGTATAGGAGTCTATAACTTCTATTTTTGTATCTCTGTGCATAACATCTAGACATCTGTCTATGATGATGATGAGGAGGAGGCAGTAAACAGATCAGTCTTCCCTGCTTCTTTACAGAAGTTTTCCCGAACAGTGTCAGTGGTAGGATAGTGGATGACTTCAAACCCAACATGGTGGCTTAGGAGGTGGAGTTAATTATCCGCTGTGCCACAGGAATTGGCAGACACACAAATCTAGCTATAGGTTTCCAGGCGACATGGATTGTTATAATGCAGTTCTTCCAAATTACCCGTAGAGGTGATGGGCATTTCTTCATTGGAAATGTTAAAAGTTAGATAGCCATCTGTCTGGGATGCTTTAATTTGTATTCCTGCACCAAGCAAGGGGTTGGATCTGATGGCTCCAACTCTATGATTCTACAATCTTTGCCAGCCAATTTGCCCAAAAACATGTGCAGAAACATTCATTTAGTATTCCTGATTGACAGATAAGGAATTTTGAGTACAGGCAAATCAAATAGCGAAGCCCAAGTTTTACTTTCTGTTGTCATTTACTTGCTTCATCTAAGCCCTGAGATTCATGAACCTCAGAGATCTACTGCAAATCACAAAGAAATCTGCCAATAGATCCTGGCTTGCTGCTGCCTGCCTCTGTAATTGGTAAAGGGATCAGTTTGGAAGTTATATTTCTTACTAATTATAACAGAGTCTGAGGAGAAGCAAAGAAAATTAATTTCTTTCTTTTCTCATTGTTTACATCTTGGGTTGTGGCTACATGGATTTCCAAAGTGGTTAGAAGATAGATTAAAAACAAATAAAATAATATCACAATACAACTGAGACTCTTAAATGGAGCTATATCGAGGGGTTGTATCAGTTTGCACTAGTGGGCAGATTATGATGGAATAGCCTTGACTTTATATACTTAGCCCTGTTACCACATTCTTTTTTTCTTCTTTTTGAAGGGAACAGTAGTTTTGAGGGGTTTTGTACATCTGTTGATACTTTTTAGTATCAACAGATACTTTTAGACAAACTATTCCTGTATTGGAAAACATTATTTTAACCTTTTTACTTTGCAATCATGAGAAAAAGCTATTAAAATGTCAAAATCTTTAGCTTCAAAATGCATAATCCAGTTTACTGCTATTTAATCAGCAAAGGAACTTTCCACGAGGAGCAGTGCTTTCACTCTTAGTGAAGGCTCTATGCCCATTTCCCATCATCAGAATCATAGAAGTTACATGAACATACAAAAATATCTCTTACATAAAGTGCTTCTTGACCTCTCCAACCTGTACATACATATTAAAATGCTAATTTGTAAGCAAAAAATGTAAAACGACAAGCAAAGACAAACTCATTTTAGAATGATCTTTGTGTATCTGAAACTCAAGAATTCTGATATCAAACAATTATTAACCTTACAGTCCTCCTTCTCCCCCACACCTCTGGAAATTTGTTCTTCTGTTGGAATTTTGCAATTTTTGTTATTCTGTTTTGGATCTTCCCATATCCAGGGAAGATATGTTGCCTGTTGCCATCAACAGGAAAAATGGATGAAAATGATATGCAGCATGGATTCACACCTAAAGGATGACATCATCTGGAACAGTGCACATTGAAAAGTCAATTTACATGCCATATACTCTACATCAGGGCTTTTCAACCTTTTCACCCATTGTACCACTTTTAGGATATGGCAGTATCCGAGTACCACCAGTCGCCTAGCAAGGTGTCAAAAACTTGATGACCACACAAAAAAAAGTGATGAAGTACAGGTAGTCCTCGACTTACAACAGTTCGCTTAGTGACTGTTCGAAGTTACAATGGCACTGAAAAAGTGGCCCCCAAGCCACAGCCGAGCAAGACACCTGCCTGCCCGCCCAGCAGTGCTCTTCCTCCTGTCCCAGGTTTTCATTCTTGTAAGCATTTCTGTTGAGGATTGGCAGCGGGGGTGGGGTGGGGGGTGTTTGGTTTTTATTCCCCCCTGTCTGCTGGGTGGTTGCAGCAGGTTTTGGTCACTTCACATGACCCTGGGACACTGTGACCGTCATAAATATGAATCAGTTGCCAAGCATCTAAATATAAATCACAAGACCCTGGAGATGCTGCAACATTCCAGCTGATTAGTGCTTCTTCAGGGCTCAGCAGAAATGCCAGGATCAGTGCTGCTTTCCAGCTGATTAGCGCTTCTTCTGGGCTCAGCAGAAATGCCAGGATCAGTGCCGAGCTCCAGCTGAAGTCTGGCGCTGATCCTGGCGCTTCCGCTGAGTCCTGACAGCCCTGCAGCTCCAGCCTTCTCTCGTTCAGGCTTGTGCAGTGCTGTCACCGGTTCAGCTCATTCCCCTCCCCCGCTACCACTTTTCCAGGGTGGTCGCGTACCACCTGCCAGGTGCCAGTGTACCACAGGTGGTACCCGTACCACTGGTTGAAAAGCCCTGCTCTACATGGAACTAAAGTCTCAGAGTTATTTTTGCATAAGAAAAAAACAGCAGAAACAAAATCCTTTATAATAATCAAGGGTATTAGTCCCAGGGACTGTAGGAAGCAATGTTGCTGGTGGATTTACCTGACTCAAATGTAGGAGAATAAATACATCCATGTCCTCACCTTGATCTAATATAGAGCAGTAGGAGAGAGAGATATATCATTTTATTTTCCCAATCAGAACCAGAAGAAAACCAAGCTTTACATAAAGATTGAAAGTGGGTAGCTTTTCAGGCTGGCTGCTTCTATACGAGAAATAAAAATAGCAAAGACTGTTGGAGGAATGGTCAGTATGGGACATAATACAATTTCACCTACTGTAAACGAATGTAATTTCAAGACAAGAGCTTTTGTATCTAAGACATTGACACACATATATTGTGTGTGGCATATTAAATATTTATTTTCAAGAAAGCGATGCTGAAAAAAACAATTAGTAGCAGCAGGGTGCAAAGTTCAGACAACTCAAAAGCCTAATGAGAAAGCTTGGACCATCCACTTAAAAAAGGGGGAAACTGACCAAGCTTCAAATAGAAAGAGATTATACAGCCTTAGTGCTGTTACTGAGAATGCCATCTCATTTCTCAAATGATCATACTTTTAACAAAATGGATACAGAGGAAAGACTCCAGTAATGTTCATAAAAAGTAACCAGACCCCTGTTTTTCAAATCACCAGATCAACTTGGGGCTGCTGAAGAACAGGTGATCAAAAACAACAGAATTCCTAGAGTGGCTCATTTTTGCAGGGTTTCATCTCTCTTGATAGCAGCCCCCTTGAATCCCCCATGCCGACATGCTAACTTCTTTTGACCCACTTAACCATGTTGTTTGAAGCGAGCCTCTATGTTTCCTTGGCAATTATGTACAACAGGTTTCCCCAGACTGTTGGTATCAGCTCCCTTGTGATGTAGATTATCTAGGTCAGGGGTAGGCAACCTTGGCTCTTTTATGACCCGTGGACTTCAATTCCCAGAATTCCTCAGCCAGCATGGCTCAGCTTGGAAACCTCTCCCTTTCCCCTCAGCATGGCTGGCTCAGGAATTCTGGGAGTTGAAGTCCACGAGTCATAAAAGAGCCAAGGTTGCTGGCCCCTGATCTAAGTAGTCCTTGCTTAATGACTGGTTGATTAATAAACATTTGAAGTTACGGCAGACTTCAAGAAAGCGATGCATGAAAAGGCTTCAAAGTTATGACTGTTGCATTCCCTCCCTTGTGATCCTGTGATTGCATTTGGTGCTTGGCAACTGGCTGACATTTATGACTGGTTGCAATGTCCCATGATTATGAGACCATGTTTTGCAACTTTTGCTGTTTTTCAGAAAATGGCAAAATTTGCCCATCTGCTTAATGACCACTTGATTCACTTAAAAGCCATGATGACTTGATTAACAACATAATAAAATGGTTGTAAAATCAAGTCAGGTCACTTGGTAACCTGCTTAATGACTGCAATGATTTATGATCAGAATTCACAATTGAGGTCGTAAATTGAGAACTATCTGTAACCTGGATGTAGATAAAAACAAATTTGGGATATACATAACTAGGGTCTTTGCACCATGTTTTGTTTTCTACATATTGAGGAACTGATGTTTAAAGGAAAGCAGAATGACTAGAGAACATTATCTTGTCTGAAATCACTGAACATGGTCATGTAAGGCTTTCTCAGATATCTTGATAAGTACCGTATTAAAGGAATGGAAGTAACTTTTCCCAGTGTTTCTGGTTTCTGTCACTAAAACTCAGCGGCAGGCTTGCAGGTGTAATAACATCACCTGTTTTGCAATCTACTTTATGTACTGTATTTTGCAGAGTGTTACTTCAGTGCCAAAGCAAGTGGGCTGTCAACCACATAGCACATAAATACAGAAATAAGAGATTATGAAAAGTGAGTTCACAAATGGTAAATCAGAGTATTCCTTGACGTCTCTTGAAGATTCTCAAAGGTTTCCTTGATTCAAAATGTGGGCATTCATCAAAGGAAATAAATTCTTGAATTTGATTCACGAACATAAAAAGCCTCATGCATTTCAGTTCTACTCAGCAGTTTGATTACAGGCTTCCTCTGGGAAGGTCTTTGCTGTGGAACTGGAATTCTGAGAAGGATATTAGAAGGTCAGTACCACCAAGGAAACATGACTCTTCCAGGAAGGACAGTTCCTGGTGACTGCTTCCTGCTGTAACAGTAGCACAAAGCAGGAGATAGAAGAAAGCATATTGGCAAAGATGCTTGTCTAAGTCTTATCGATACATCCTGCTTGGAATAACACAAAGATGCCCCACTAATGGTGTGTTGAGGACATAAATGTCCCACATTGCATTTCACCCGTGCCTAGATCACTGCAGAGGCAGCCTCTGCCTATAGTTTTCTTTTTCTTTTCTGTCCAATTCTCAGAGACTGCCTGGACTAGTCTCTGCTATTTTCTTGGCAAGTTTTTTAGGAAGTGGTTTGCCACTTCCTCCTTCCTAGGAATGAGGGAAAGTGTTACTCCAAAGTCACCCAACTGACTTCTTGCCTACAGCAGGACTAGAATTGTTTGTTTCTAGCCTGGTACCTTAACCATGACATCAAACTGGATGCCAGAGTTTCTCACTCTGATTCAAAAGTAGAATTTTCTAGCTTCTTCCAGCACAAGCCATTTCTGAAGTGATTCATCCTGAGATAAGGTTAGGGGTCAAGTTCTGTCTGTTTCCTTTTTGGCCATATGAAGCTATGGGCATGATGCCACTGATTTTTATGCAATTGATTATAATTTTTTAAAAAGGCTCTTTGGTTTTAGCAGTGGGGCATTCAGGCCTCTCTCACTGTGCCAAAAAATCTTGCCCTACTTCTCTTGCTGGTCTGCGGGTGGTAGAAATAGAGAGAGAAAGAAGGGCAAGTGATTCTCCTGCCACTAAAAAACCCACTTTCCATCATGGAAAGGAGAAGAAGGACATGGAACTTCTGCTGTCAGGTGTCCAATCACAGAACAAAGGGATCAAAGAACCGGTATCAAAGAGCTGTCTTATCTCTATTATCCTATTGCCATGCATGGGCAACAGAATTAGGGAGGAGGGAAAGAAGAAAAGTCTGTCCTTTTGGTATCAGATTTCCTGGCACTGAAATTATCTGTTTCCCTCCAAGACGTGGAAGTTAAAAGAACCACTTTCTACAATTACATTCCACAAGAAAGCAAAGTGGCAGAGAAGCAGCTTTTCAAACAGCAGCCACTCATCCCTCTGGCTTGGGTGCTGTAGCATATAAGTGCAGGGGCCTTCCTCTGGAAGATCACTAGACTTATGTCACAAATGTTCCCCTGAGGATTTGGGACTGAAGCACCATCAGCCTTGTGAGGTAATCCAGATAGGAAGCACACCTATATGACTTAATTATACTTCATTGCCAGGTTACATTAACAGAATCTTGCAAGTCTGAAAATATGTTTCTCTGTGTCATGTTTACAGCTCAAAATATTAGGGGGGGGTCCCTTCTGAGATACAACCACAATCCTTTTGTTGACTAATCTGCCTGTTAGCCAATTATTCCCCTGGATGTGCTTGTTCCCCTCTCTTCCAAGGTCATTCCCAAATACCGTTCCATGTACTGATGTAGAAAGTGGATGTTTTCTGACACATGTATAGAAAGGTCCTGTCAGCTTAGCTGCTCGTCTAGCACCTAAGCCATGATGGGGTTGGACTTACTTGGGGGCATCTACAGAAGAACTGTGGCATCTGTTCCACTATAAGGTTGTCCATGGTTTCATTGTAGGAAGAGTTTCATGTGAAGAGAGTTTGAGAAAAGGTTCTTCAGACTCTACTTCATGGGAAAAGCAGCTCATTTGGATGCTGGGAGAATTAACACCAAGGGGCTAATTCTTCTCCTTCTCTTCCTCCACTTCCCTTCCCATAGGGATGGCAGGAAAAGATAGAGGTAAAGACGTGGGCCTGAATGACTGCTTTAGTTAGGATTAACCTCCCCATTACAAAACTCACTGCAAAACCTGGCAGTCCGAACGGAGGCCAGTTCCTGTTTCTGTCACACTTGGCTAAGTCTAGTAGCTTGCCCTCAGTCACTGATAATGGGCAATGACTCTTTCTGAATGTCCTATAAAGTGAATTTGGATCCACACAGATAATAGCTTTACCAGATGGTTTTCTTTAATTGTCGCTACCACGATCCACACCTACTCAGCAGGCCTATAACAGAAGGATCTCTGGCATTATTCATATGCATTCTTTAATAAGGTGAGAGTATATTGTGATATTATTACAACCAACTGCTCTTGCTTTATAGTGTCACTTTTAAGCTGAACTGTAATTCTTTACTGCTTTTCCATATACTGTGATAGTAGAAGCTTCTGCTGCTCCTCTTCCTTTATGTAGTAAAACATTAAAATGGTTCACAAGCATTAACGTGCCTGCTTGTCTTATAAGCCACTGGCCAGTGTCATTATCCCCAAAGGTAGGGCTTACACTAGGAGCCTAGGAATCTGTCCAGACCAGGGGTAGGCAACCTTGGCTCTTTTATAACTCATGGACTTCAACTCCCAGAATTCCTGAGCCAGCCATGCTGGCTCAGGAATTCTGGGAGTTGAAGTCCACAAGTCATAAAAGAGCCAAGGTTGCCTACCCCTGGTCCAGACCATCTGTTGACTTCAGGGGATCCTACAGGAAGGGCATATACTTGGCCACTAACCTGTGGGGTATCCATACAATATTTCTGGTTTGATGGTAACACTACTGCACCAGTTAACTGAAAAAAACACCCAACAACCCATACCACAGCCTCCCTTGCTAATAGAAGAGAGTTTCATGATGTTTCTTGGATAAAGTCAGATTTTATTTATTTTTGCATATGTCTAAGACCTGCTTTATACTGTCACTTTTAAACTGAATTGTAATTCTTTACTGCTTCTCCATTTACTGTGGTAGTAGAAACGTCTACTGCTCCTTTCCTTTATGTAGTAAAATATTAAAATGGTTCACAAGCATTAACTTGCTGGCCTGTCCTATAAGCCACTGTGGTTGGCCAGTGTCATTATCCCCAAAGGTAGAGCCTAGGTGCCTTCTGGGTTTTTTTTTTGGGGGGGGGGCAACACAGAATTTCCTTAGCATTGATCCTGCTGCCTAGGATTCAGGGGAGTTTATTTCTTTATTTAGCAAATTTATTTGGTTGCCTGTGTTAATTAAATAACTCTGGGCAGTTAACACAGCATAGACAAAAAAAAAACAACAATATAGAAACCAAATTAGGCATCTCTAATTTAAACAATAATCGAGACTCCTTATAAACAGCCTGAGAGCATATAGCAAAACACATATACAGGCTCCACTCACATCCTGTCCCCAACACCTGAGGAAAAAGTCAGGTCTTCAAGGCCGTTTTCTAAAACATTTAGTAAGCACCATGTTGCCTGTTGTTCCTTTCTGCGTGACCTTTTGCATCTGTTCTTCAGCCTTACAGATCTCCTGCCCCCTTTTGCAGAAGTTCCTGCCTTCCCAATACAGCAGAATCACACACCGTTCCAAGAATAACCTGCTAGGGACAGTTACCAACTGGATCAAATGTAAAAGCCTTTATTTGCTGCTAATTTGAGATGTGCTTCTCATAATCTGCCTCTGAAATTGCAGGACTGTGCAGGCAGGCATTCACCTGAAAGTCCATTCAGAAATTGCAATACAGTTAGCCCTTGAAATGTCTGCACATTTTAAACAATGTGCCTTAATTTGTAACTTTTCTAAGGATTCAATCTGACTGGCAGAAAAAAAATCCCATATATTTACATGCATTTACATAAATTAACTTAGACAAATTAGCAATAATTGTTTATTTAATCCTTTTACTATACAGTAAGAAGGGCTACTTGAACGGTACCTTGTCTTGACCTTCAAACCTCAGCCTAGTCAAGGTGTCCAACTTCAGAAATATATACACCAGCTTAAATACAGACTGCATAGTTTTTAAATTTTTCTTTGCCCAGCTCTCCCAAAATTGCAAGGTGATACAGGGAAATAGAGGAGAAAAGCATATTTGTGTACTTTTTCTTGCTCCTTTGAAGAACTTCTGTCCAATTATAAGCATTTAAAAGCCAAAGTCAAATTGAGTAAGATGTATATGATTGGGACTATTTCACCAACAAACATAGATAGGAGTTTCTTCTGTGGTGCTCTATTTACACTGGCCTGATCTGTCAATATTCTTAGATTTAGATCTTAGATACTATATAGATTTTGTTTTGGTCTGTATATGTCAAAGATAGAAACAAGAGTTTTGATAGTGTTACTGTGTAGTTATAACATTATTTGATGGTTCTGGTGGAAGGCTTTGATTGCATTTTGACCTTTGTCTCACCTAAAATCAGATGTGTTTAAAGCTTTTGTTGTTATTGTTGTTGCCTTTCATTCCCTATTTTTTCTTGGAGTTGTGCACTAGGACGATGGCTCCTATCTATTTTACAGATTTTAATGTTTGTCTCTTTGGCCAAGGTAAAAAATAGCTTACTGATTATTTTCTTTGTCTACTGTTATAAATGTCTGCTCTAGAATAATGTCATATTTACTGCCTTCCATTTTCTGGTTGCAGCTGAAACTTGTCAATTTGTCTTTTTTCTCTGGGTTCTTTTTCAGAAAGCCTCCACACACATTAATGAGGGTTTCTTTTTAATATATCAATTTGATCAAAGACAGGATAGGACTGATAAAAGCAAATAACAAGGTGAATGGGTAGATCATACCAAAAACACAGGATTTTTACAAAGCCAGTCTATCATCAACCATGATATGATGTGACTTGTTGCAGAAAGTCTGGGCTAACGACCAGTTCAGAGTATTTTTATTATTATAGTTTGACAGTTATATTTCTGCAGAAAAAAATATATATTGGCAATTATATTTCTGCATGAGAAATATAACTTATTCATGATGGCAATGAGTCCTGAACTGAAGGCTTCCCAAATGATGAAGTGTTTTGAAAACAAATGCATGATTTGGCCTGGGTTGATACTGACAAAATGGATAGCGGACTTGCAGCAGCTGCCTTGAAAACACAACTCGACAAGATTGTGGAAGAAACTTGCCACAATTTTCTTTTAGAATTAATTGGAATGATCTGCCAGTAAGAATTCCATTGTGGCACAGATGGCTGTAAACTATGGAGTCGTCTAGAATCCATCATTTTTAGATAGCATTTTTTTTTTGCACGGAACAGCATATATTTAAGAGAGATGCATAGGAAACAAACATATATTGGGGAAAACCACAAAGTAGCAAAAATAATGCAAAGCACAGAAACTTTCATCTAAAAAGTGTATAGTGGGAATAGCTGCATTAAAACGGTATATATTAGAGGAAGATGAATATAAAGTTGTATTTATTAGGGAAATTTGTATGTGATGATGGTCACAGGTTTTAAAACCATAATTAGGAAAATAATGCGATGGATTAGAGCAGCAATTCTCAAACATGTTGGTCTTAGGACTCCTTCACATTCTTAAAAATGATTGAAGACCCTAAAGAGCTTTGGTTTATGTGGATTGTATCTATTTATATTTACTGTATTAAAAATTTAAACTGAGACATTTTAAAATATTTATTTATTTGACTTCGCAGACCCCCTGGAACAGTCTTGGTGATCCCCAGAGGTCCCCAGAACATACTTTGAGAACCACAGAATTAGATTAAAGGGAATGAAGTGAAGAGACAGGCAGAAATAGAACCCTAATAAAAGCTAGCTAATACATTTAGCACAGTGGTTCTCATCCTATGGGTCGCGACCCCATTTGGGGTCGATCGACCATTTCACGGGGGTCGCCAAGCAAGGCTGTCCGCCATTTTTTTCCCCTTTTCCGGCAGGTGCCTTACCTCCCTTGAGCTGGGCCAGCTGGTGGTCAGCCTGCTCCATCTCTGTCGCTTGCCAGCTACGCCTCGGCCGGCGCAGGGGGCGGAACCACGCATGCGCGGTGCTCCCGGGCAGGGAAAGTCCTCGACTTACGACCGGTTGGGGGTCGCGGCATTAAAAAGGTTGAGAACCACTGATTTAGCAGAATGAAGGGGTTCCAGCTTCCTTGCACATTTCTTTCATCATCTCCATAGTCCTTTCTCTCTCTATTCCAAATGGCTGTTGCAAGGGAAAAAAATGTAGAAGCTGTGCAAACTTGTGCTTTTCCAGATGTTGCTGAACTTCAGTCCCCTGCATTTTTTCATATCGGTTGGGTCTATTGAGAGTTTTCCTTCTGCAACACCTGGTTCCCACACTAATCCAAAGTCAATTAAAAAATACTTTTCCATAGCTAAGTTCTGTTGAGTGTAACTCAACTCAAACCCTTCTTTTCCCTTTTGGCTTTTGGGCAAAACTCACCATCCTCCTTTACTCTGGAATCACCACCAAGAGAGCCTTTCTTTCCTTCCATTTACAGCCATTCCCAAGTCACAGTGTTTATGAGGCAGCTTATGGTTCTTAGGGATATTGGTGTTCAAAACAGTTAAGAGTCAACAGTTAAGAGTCAAAACTCAGTTCTAGAAGAATGATGTAGACGGGGCCCTCTCGGCATCTGTCATAGGTGATTTGGCCAGAAGCAGTGGCAGCAAAGATGAGAAGACTAATTCTCTCTCCAGCTACTTCCATACAGCCTAATCCAGTGATGGCGAACCTTTTGGAGACCGAGTGCCCAAACTGCAACCCAAAACCCACTTATGCATCGTCGGGTGCCGGGTGGGTGTGGCCCATTGGGTGGGCGTGGCTGTAATGGTAACGGCAGACTGGGTGGGACTAAAAAGTCCAATCAATCAATTCCAACTTTGCAAGATCTTTTTTTTCCCGCGAGAAGTTGAAATTGACTGATTGATTGAACCTTTTTTTTTTTTTGCACACGGTGGCGGAGGCCTAAAGTGAAAAGGTTTTATAAAACCCAGTTGAAGGCCTAGGACTGGGGCGACGGCATGCGTGCCCACAGAGATGGCTCTGAGTGCCACCTCTGGCACCCGTGCCATAGGTTCGCCACCACTGGCCTAATCCAACATCTTCCATATGCATTAAATTACACCCTAAACTTGCAAGAATGTTGGCCAGACTGACTGAGAATTATTAAAGCTGCAGTCCAACATATCTGGAGGATAACACGACCTTTCATAGAACTGCTGCATTTCCAAATTATTAAAACACTAAGATATTTGAAATTTTGTATAGTTTTGCATCTGAGAAAGAAGAAAAAAAATGGTCCTCTAGCTCATAAAAAGGCCTTGATTCTTCTGTCTTCTACCCTGTCTTCTATCTTGATTATTCAGTCTGACAATACTGCATGAGGAACACAGTATATTTTGCAACCAACGTCCTTTTCAGTGCCTGATTCTTTGGCATTGCTTTTTCATACCGATTTCAAGGCAGGAAGGAAAGGCCATCTAACAACAAATCAAATAGCAGGTCCACTTTCCTTTGCCACTGCAGCTTCATCTACGAGAAAAACCAAAGGGTGGTGAGCCGTAGGATATTTTTGAAACTGTGCTGTACAGGAAGAGAAAAACTGAGTGTAGAAGGAGGAGAAACAAAGAAATAGGGATAGAAACGAAAGGAGCAAATCAGCTGGGAGCAATCAGAGAGGCCAGAGATCCTGAGTCATGTCTGAAAAAGGCAGAAGGGAACATATGACAATATCCATAAGTGATATCTCCCCTCTTTTCTTCTTGTTTGATAAAACCTTTCGTACTTTGCATTACAGTTGTTCTCTATGGCCAGTTTTTTTTTTCTTCAACAGATTTAAATTATTTTAGACTTTAAATAACAGGTTACCGTAGTACAGTGATGGCGAACCTTTAAGAGACCGAGTGCCCAAACTGCAACCCAAAACCCACTTATGCATCGTCAGGTGCCGGGTGGGTGTGGTCCGTTGACTGGGTGTGGCCAATTGAGGTGTGGCCCATTGGGTGGGTGTGGCTGCGGTGGTAACGGCAGACTGAGTGGGACTAAAAAGTTCAATCAATTCCAACTTTGCAAGATCTTTTTTTCCCCCGCGAGAAGTTGAAATTGACTGATTGATTGAACCTTTTTTTTTTTTGCACATGGCAGCAGAGGCCTAAAGCGAAAAGGTTTTATAAAACCCAGCTGAAGGCCTAGGAATGGGGTGACAGCATGCGTGCCCATAGAGAGGGCTCTGAGTGCCGCCTCTGGCACCCGTGCCATAGGTTCGCCACCACTGCCGTAGTACCTTATTGTATTGAATTATTTATTTAGTAAACTACTGAGGAAAACTTTGGCAGCTAGGCACTATAGAAATGCAATAAAATACAATAAAAAGGCACGAGGATCCATATCGTCAATGCGGAAGTCAACAGAGTGAAACAGATTTTAATAGTATTCATTCCATTATTTATTATGCTATCCAGTTATTGTTGTCACTGAATTTAAGCTTGGCATTACTAGGCATTATAATATCTTCTCACTGAAGGGCAAACATGCATATGTACACACACACACACACACACACAGAGCACTAAACAGGGCTAGACTGGTTCTAGCAAATTTTTATGATCACATCTCCCCCTCCTCAAGAATTACAATACTATACCAATAACAGTTACAATAACTGTTGTTCATATTTGGATTTTTCCCTTGACTGACCCAACTATTCCTCTGCAACTCTGTCACCCAGCATAGGCCTGCCAAAAGAAAAAGATACTAGCCCTTAATTGGCCCACAAAGTTATTTGGATAAGGGAATGCAAATGAGGGCTACAAGGAAGAGACATATCCCTAAAGTTACACATGTTTCTTACACGTTTCAGTGGGACTACAAAGACCAACAAGTAACGAAGGAGGGTGAAGTGCACTGAATCCCATCATTGGCTAACTTGTTTAACCCGAGAGAGTTGAGAATGTCTCTTATCGGATGACTTCCGGTGGGACGGCGCGCCGATGGCGGCTCTTTTTGGAGCCGTCCGCTTGGGAAGGCGTCAGAGCCAGCATGAACAGCGGTCAGCAGCTGTTCAGCGGCTTGGAACCTTGTGCCCCGGGAGAAGGGGTCGAGGTGAGTACTCCTGGATAGGAGTAGAGTCCCAAAGGCTCTCCCTTTATCTCGGGAGAGCGAAATTGGGTACTCCTCCGGAGTCCGGGAAATCTCCGTCTCCCA
>NW_015388546.1:13185-18756 GCF_001527695.2 Protobothrops mucrosquamatus | reverse complement strand
GGGCCAGGGGAGCCCTCTTTTATGGGATTCCCCTGGCTTGTAATCACACAATTCCATTGGCTGGCAAGACCCTGTTGCTAGTTAGCCAACCAGCAACGGGCATGAAACTGTATGCAGATGGAGAAGGGCAATCACCCTTAATGGGCGATCAATGGTGAAGGGCAATCACCCTTAATGGGTGATCAGGATATGCATGGGGGATTAAGGGGGGGGAATACAGAGAACACAACATAATTGCTTGTACTTTCTTCATTTGTTGGTTGTTATCATTTTTGGTGGAAGAGGACTAAAACTTCCTGGAGGGATTTTTTCCAACATCCCATCTTTTCTCTAGCTATCAGACATTGCTCACTTTTACAAAGATTTATGGTAACACTCATTGACTCTTGTTTATTTATAGTTGGTTATTTGTGGTTGACTGTGCTAAAGATAGTGCCGGATGACATTTACACAGCCAATTAGGCCATTTATTTTAGCCCCCATTTTTCAGATGGAAAGGATAAGGCAGAAGAAAGTGGCCAGTCTAAAAGCTTCAAAGTTCTACAGTGGATTAAAATTAATTAAGTGACTTTAAGTAGACACCAGAGGTCAAGCTTGACTTGAAGGCAGAGACATGCAGGCACTCGCACACATACATAAACACAATGGGTCTTGCAGATCTTATACTTAGGATCACGCAGATACAGTTGAACAAGAATACTTTCATCAAATTTTCTGTGCTGGTTGTGGGTGGCAAAATGGATAAGTGGGAGAAATTCTTGTGGGAAGCAAAAAATGATTTTCTAGCAGTATTAATTGGAGTGGAAAAAAAATCAGAACATATGTACACCAATTTATATGCTCTTATCAGGGCACCAAAGTGAGAAATGACAGATTCACAATTCCTGCTATAGAGTATGATGGAAATGTCCTGTGTAACGCAACCGTTAGATTATAGCTAGCTACAGTGGTGGGATTCAAATATGTGAACAACCGGTTCTCTGTGTGGATGTCACTTCCAGAAGTCCATTCTGGGCCTGGGCAACAAAAAATTAGCTACTGGTTCTGCCGAAGTGGTACAAACCAACTGAATCCCACCACTGGCTAGCTGTAATGGTAAAAAGATTCAAGTCTGCATTTCACATTTCTAGTTTTGTGCTGGAGATGTAGGCCTACCATATTTGGTCCACAAAATTTGGACAACCAAAGGTTGGCAGCAAAGAATTAGAGAAAATTACCTCTTTGATGCCATTCACTGATCATCTTGAGGTTGACAGAGAAGAATTACAGAAAACTACCTCTTTGATACCATCTAGTGGTCATTTTGAGAAACCTGGAGAAGTAGTCCAGACAAAGAAGCATCACCAGGAGTAATAGTTCTAACTTTATTGTAAGGTCACATTAACAGAATCTTGCAAGTCTGAAAGTAACCCTTCCCTCTCTCACTTTTATTTTCCAGAAAACTAGGGAGGGTCCCTTCTGAGATACTTTTGCCACCTCTCTTGCTTTGGACATAAATTTAATTGATCAGACCCTGGATTTTTTTAACCAAAATCCATGAAAAATGCACCATTTATCACCATTTATCAGCTCATTCCCACGTGCCATTAAAAGAATTGTGCACATCAGAAATGGTAGAACCAGAAGAATGATGAGAAAGAGCAATACTCATTGTCTTATGTGTATATACTCAACAGATAAGCTGAGAATTTCAGGTGCCAAAATGTATTAAAAGTAATACTTTTTAAAAATGCCCGTATATACTTGCTATAGTGATTAAGGCACCAGGCTAGAAACCAGAAGAACTTGACTTCTATTCTTGCCTTAGGCCAGGGGTCTTCAAACTTGGCCCTTTTTATGACTTGTGGACTTCAACTCCCAGAATTCCTCAGCCAGGCACACTGGCTGAGGAATTCTGGGAGTTGAAGTCCACAAGTCATAAAAGGGCCAAGTTTGAAGACCCCTGCCTTAGGCACTTAGCCTGCTGGATGACACTGGAGAGGTCCCTCCCTCTCAGCCCTAGGAAGCAGGCAGTGGCAGACCACTTCCCAAAAAAACTTGCCAGGAAAACTGTGGGGACTTGGCCAAGCAGTTGCCAGGAGTCAACACTGCCTGGATGGAAAAATTAAAAAAAAAAACAAAACTCGTAGTCAGTCTTTAAAATTTTAACCAAAATCCATGAAAAATGCACCAGTTGTGCATAAGTCAGTTGTGAACATTGAAACAGACAAAAATTTTGATGGTCCGCTTATCCACAAATAGCAAATCTTTCATGGTATTTTAATTAAGAATTTAAGGGTCAGCTTATCCACAGATGGTCTTGTCCATGAATATATGTAGGTAACTGCCTAGGTGATGCCCTTTGCCTCCCATCAATTTTTACCTTCCTATAAAAAATTATTTATAGGGCTTTTGATTTCTACAATATTTGCTGTACATGCAATGCCTAATAATACAGCTCTATCATAGATAGGCTGCAAAAATCCCAGGGGCCATTAGACATCAATAAAGGACTACTTCTTGATTAGGATTTAATATCTGTCCCACCACATCATGATACTCAAAGTGTCCTCCAACAACAGCCTCACAATTAAAATAATATTAGTATTTCAAGCATCAAAATAACCTTAAAACATTAGAGTATAATATGCATTGATAATATTAAATCATAAGTTAAACATACTAAACATATTTAAAATCAAATTGGTGGAGCCCTTCAAGTTTCAGGGGATGCCAGAATAAGCAGGCAAGTCCTTTGTTCTTTGCTAGAAAGATGGTGACCCAGTGGAAGATCTGGCTTCCATACGTATTCTTCGGCCACCTCGTAACTGAAGTGGGTTTAGCAAAGGAAGTCTATTTTGCATCCATGAGAATTTCTCCAACATGCTTTCTTGATTCGAAAGAAATTTTGAAAGCAAATTCTTCCAGAATATCCAAAACACCTGTAGGCAGGACAAGAAGCAATGGATGAAAACCAATCAAGGAGAGAAGCAACCTAGAACTAAGGAGAAACTTCCTGACAGTTAGAACAATTAATCAGTTGAACAACCTGCTTCCAGAAGCTGTGAATGCTCCAACACTGGAAGTTTTTAAGAAGAGACAGGAAAGCCATTTGTCTGAAATGGTATAGGGTTTCCTGCTTGAGCAGGGGGTTGGACTAGAAGACCTCTAAGGTCCCTTCCAACTCTGTTATTCTGTTAAGGAAGGTGGAAGATTTTTTTTTCTGCAGGACGCTAATCTTAGCAGCCATCCCTGGCTCTTCCCGAATTCTTTTCTTCCCCCTCTGCACATCATAAACACTTTGATACATGTTTCCTTTGAGGCACCCAAAGTATGATCTCATCCGTGGATGGCTTAGTGACAAAAGCTGTGGCTGAACAAAAAGCCTGACAATCCCGCCGAGCAAACAACAGGCCACTGTGCATATTTCTGAGTTGATTTAGGAGTTCGCAGCAGAGGTAGACAGCGTGTTAAAATACAGCGATGGCTCTCTCAGCAAGCAATGATACAGGCAATCTAGGCCAATTAAGGACAGCGTTTCTTATCAGCCTGGCAATATATCTCCACTTACTGGCATGCCAGGGCCTCTCTATAACCCCATGAAAGTCTGTTCTATTTGAATACTTGTGGCTCTCCAGACTGGGGATGGGTACCTGGCCTGCTGTTTGAGAATTGGAAGTGCAGCGGGAGTCCAGGCACCTGTGGAATGGACCCATGTCTATTGAGAGTGGAGAAACCACCCACAACCTCTTCCATGAAGACCTCTATCCTCACCAACACCATCTATACCAGGGGTGCTGCCAACCCTCGGCTCATAGTCCACTACTGGGCCACAACCCATTTGGAACCGGGCTGCACAACTTGTGCGTGCACCTGCCACCCACACAGAACTATCTCCTCTCCCTCCCAAACCAGAAAGGTTGGGTACCGTTGATCTATACCAGGGGTAGGCAACCTCGGCTCTTTTATGACTCGTGGACTTCAACTCCCAGAATTCCTGAGCCAGCCATGCTGAGGGGAAAGGGAGAGGTTTCCAAGCTGAGCCAAGCTGGCTCAGGAATTCTGGGAGTTGAGGTCCACGAGTCATAAAAGAGCCAAGGTTGCCTACCCCTGATCTATACTGATTGAGTATTATCTGCAAATTGATTTTCTAGGCCTGTTGCCAGTCTCTAAATCTTGGCGCCATCTCCAGGATGTGTTGGGTTACCTTTCCATCCAATAGACAGGCTGACCAAGATTTATAGCCCAGTGTCATCCATAAGCTAAATTGATCTAACCTCATTGCTTGGGGGAACTCTATAATTTGTTTAAAGAACATTCAGTAAATGTGAAACAATGCTAACTGAGTGGTAGAGGGGAAATTGAAAATTGTTCTGCATGGATATGTTTGTATGTGGAATATAATATCTCCAAAGAGGGCATGGCTGGCTAGCCAGCTAGCTGGGTGGCCTGCACCCTAAACAGAACACCCTGTATCATATCATTTTATTGCAAATCTCACTTGTGGAAATAAATTCAACCTCCCTGTGCAGAAGCCGTGCATTTCTGAATATCTCTGAAGAGAGGATTCTTGGGACTAAGAGCAAGGCAAAGGGAATACTACTATGTGATGCTAGTGTATTCCCATTAGATAATGCTGGATGCAGAAGAGGTGGACTGAATGGGAGTGGGCATGTTCCAGTGGAGCTAGCTTTATCTCATATTGCTAAATGTGCTGTAGTCTAGGCTGCCTGTTATCCTGCTGGAAATTGCTACAGCTCTTTTACCAGAAGTGGTCTATGAATGGATTATTATTCTGGCCATGAATTCCATGTGATTCCATTGGGCATAAGTGAAGCCACCTATGGTGGTTCCACCTATGGTGAAACAGCTTGTCTTCAGACATTGTGGGTGCTTCATCACTGGAGGTTTTTAAGAAGAGACTGGACAGCCATTTGTCTGAAATGATATAGGGTCTCCTGCTTGAGCAGGGGGCTGGACTAGAAGACCTCCAAGGTCCCTTCCAGCTCTATTCTGATTCTGATTCTGTTTTTGGTATTGTGTTTTTATTAAATGCGCCTCTCTGTTGCTTCTGTTTTTTCTCTTCCCCCCCCTTCCCTTCTTTTTCCATTGGACCTGTTTTTAAGCCTGAAGTAAGAAACCTCCTATACCCCAGATATTTAAAATTATAAGTTCCATCAAACCCAGCCAGTATCATCACTGATAAGGGGTGATGGAAGTTGTAATCCACCACATCTACAGGGCAGCACATTGTATCCTATATTTTATTCCCTTGGAAGAGGAGGGTACCATCCATGCTACAGGCACTAAATACTGCTACTGAACTACTAGAATGGAGACCAGTTTGATGTGGTGATTAAGGCATCAGGAAGAATATGGGCACCCTGAGTTAGTCCCACTTCGGGCATAAAGCCAGCTGGGTGACCTTTGGCTAGTCACTCTCCCTCAGCCCTAGGAAGGAGGTAATGGCAAACCACTTCTGAAAGACCTTGCCCAGAAAACAGCAGGGACTTGTGCAGGCAGGCTCTGAGAATTGGACACGACTGAACGGAAGAAAAAGAATGAAAGCACTACTACAATTAGCAATCCTGA
>NW_015388546.1:0-13085 GCF_001527695.2 Protobothrops mucrosquamatus | reverse complement strand
TCTCTCTCTCTCTCTCTCTCTCTCTCTCTCTCTCTCTCTCTCTCTCTCTCTCTCCCCATTGGCATAACAATTTGCAATGAAAAAAAATTCAATAGACACAATTTGCTCACCATCATTCCATATCAAGAAAATCTGCTACAATTACATGAAAAGTTACTTAATACCCTCCTCTGTAATGCTGTTGAAACCGGAAGGTTCAAAAGTTAAATAGAGGAAGCTCTTCCCGTCTGTAGTGTTGGGAAAAGCAGGATTGGTTTTAGAGCTGGCTGAGAATTTGATCAGTCCCTTGGTGAGGTCTGTCAACAGGACCTTGGCTAGAAGATCGTCTGTCAGTAGAAGAAGCGATGTATTTTAACTCTGTCCTGAATTTTATTTGTTTATTATCTGTACTGGTCTTTGAATTGAAAGAAGAACTGCCCTCAGTATCCCAGAGCACAAGACACCCAATTATTAAAGGGGCCATCGGTTGCTCCTGCCATATAGGCAGAGGGAGACCGGGATCTAGGCAGGTGCCTGAAAGTACTCCATATTGACTTTTGCATCTCAAGTATTATTATTAAATGTATACATATATTTAATTGTCAGGCCTTCAAGGTAGGTAGATCAGATAACGAAACACGTTGCACAAGTAATATTGGAACTCTGCTTTATGGATTCAGTCAACAGAATCTTGAAAACCTGATATTTTTCCTCCCACCCCCCCACTCCCCAGAGAGTGAGAGCAGAGCTAGTTTGCATTTCTTGCTAATGTTTTCTTCCTTTCTTGATCTTAAATAATATTTGGCTGATTGCTGTCACATATTTTCTTCAAGGTCATCTCTATCCTTCTCTGCATAAACACAGTGGCTGAGCTCACCTATACCTCATCCAGCCCCCCCAAAAAATGATTTCTAGAGTTTTGTGGTTGCACATTATGCCAAATTTGCCACTGTGATCCCGGTTGATGACTTGGCATGAGCCCAGCCAATTGTGACTTCTTCAACATTCCACAATTAAGCAAGTCATGGTTTATCACAGGGAGTGGGCAACCTATAGCATCCAAGAAACTGCCAAATATAATCTCTTAGCATCCCTGTCCCTTGGTCATGGTTCCTAGGACTAAGTCTTCGACTTAGGACCATAATGGACCCTGCTGTTGTTAAGTGAACGCTACCGTCGTTAAGCAAATTTATTGACCACAATGGTTGTTTTTACCAAAAAAATTGGAAGTAAATGCTGGGTTTTTTTTGGAAAAACATCATAAATCATGGTCATGTGACTGGGGGATGCTACAAATGGCTGAAAATGCAGGCCGGCTGCCAAGTGCCCAAAATGTGGTCACGTGACCACGGGGGGAGGGGCAGTAATTGGAACTTTGGAACCCTAGCAGCCTTATGGGGAGGAGGATATGTCATAACTTCAAACAGGTTGCTAAGCGACCGGTCATAAATCAAGGACTATTGTAGTTCAAATAGCTTATCCTTTCACTCAGCTGTGATTTAAATGGATGCTTGAATCCAGCCTGTAACTTTTGTGCTGGACAAAATTCTGAGCAAACATTTTCAAGAAGAGAATGAGTCATTCATTCCAAGGTTGCTTTCTAGGTGTTGCTGTCAAAAACCACTCTGGCGAAGGACCAGCTTTCAAGAGAGAAGGGCTTCCAGGTCTGACATTTTAGAGCCCCTTTTGGAAGGGGAAGTCTCTTGCTTCCTCCGTCGATCCATTTGCAATTGAATCAGGAGAAGAATACGCTTCCAGATTAGACTTTTATTGTGCAATTTCACAGCCTCATTCCCATAAATTTACAAGAGAGCTTGACATTACCTTCTTTTTGTAACCCCCAGGGGCTTCTCGCTCTCTCTCATTCTCTCCCTCCCTCATTTTCTCCCTCCCCCTCCCTCCCTCCTCCGTTTGCCCTGCCAACTTTTTCTGTCCTTTTTATTTCTACCAAATAAAGAAAAAAATCCTTTATGAGGGAAAGAATGACCTAGCTGCAGAATGCCTTTTGCTTGATATTAGAGCTTGGAAGAGCCTGGAGGCTCACATTTTGAGAATATTGATTTCTTATGTTACTGCTGTGTGGGTTCAAAAGGCCAATCACCCACAACACTGCTCAAGTGCCTTGCTTTAAGACACATTTATAAAACTCACAATGCTATTAATACAAGCATTGTTATATTTTTTTAAATGCTATTTTCCTGCCGTCTCAAGATATGTTTGCATCCTGGTTAACTGGGGGACACGTTCCCTCGCTGGCCAATGGAAAATGAGACTTTAAAAAGGCTCCTACAGGTCAAAAAGCAGCAAAGGAATTAAATAAAAGGACGTCTTTCTTTCCTGTCCCCAACCTTATATCCCACATATATAATTTTCAATGCTAGCGATTACATGAAGATTCTGAAAGGCGACAAAATGTACTGCCACCTTGTGGTCTTTCTGAAGCATTATGCAATTCAAAACCATTGGAGAAGAGGGTCCATTGAAAAATCTTTTTACAAAGTTTTTACACAGTTTTAGGAGTGTAGATCGGTTGCTCCAAACAGCAGTGTTTGCCATCTCCTTCTCTGACAGTGGTGCAAATGGGCTGGAAGGAAGATCTCAAAGGGCAGCACAGAAAGGACATTTCTAGTACAAATCCTAGCACCTCAAAGTTTCTTTGTGCCTCCTAAAGAGGCATCTCTGTTGTGGCTTATTCATTCATCTTGTTTTCATTGCTTATATGGGTAATCCTTGTTTAGTCGTTACAATGTTAGTTGTTACAATGGTGTTAAAAAAAAAGCATTGCAACCAATACTCCCATTTATGACCTTCACAGATCGTAAAATTGTGATGCGTCACTTACCATTCTACTTAACGACTAAGTTGTCAATCCCAATTGTGGTCATTAAATGAGAACTACTTATACACAGTTTTAACCACTGTTGCCCTGTTTAAAAAAGTAAAACCTCAGTGACATTGTAAAACTTAGAGCGGTCAGGTCACTACATGAACTGTTGTAAGTTGAGGACTACCTGTATTGATCTAGAGGATGAAATGGCAGGGTTGCTTATTAAACGTTCAGATAATGTTAGGAGGTTTGCTCATATATTGGAGGAGAGCATCAAAATCCAATTGATTTTGAGAAAACTTAACATTAGGCCAAATCTGACAGGATGATGTTAAAATAAATTTAAGACCCTGCATCTTAGTAAGGAAAACCAAATTTATAGATACAGGACTGGGGAGATCTAGCTTGGCCACAGTGGACGTAAGAAGGATCTAGGAGTACTAGTTTACTGTATAAACATTGAATAAAACCATACTTTATACATGGGCAAAAGCTCATTTACCTTTATACATGGGCAAAAGCTCATCTTTTTTGTGTATAAAACATCTGTGCATACACACACAAGCTCCAAAACTCCTCCTTCAGGCAGCTCCATGTGCCTCAAACCAGTAAAAAGGCACAACTTTTTACTATGGATAATGGAGTCTGTCCGTCTGTACTCACCGAGGAAATATACAACCATGGGAAATTGATCTGTAGAAAACAAAAGCCCTTGTAATTTGGTAAGCAAAGACAGGGCCATTCTGCTACTTTTCAGATTGAATAAGAGAGCTGGGAAACTATTTCAAAAAGTCAGATATTGCTGTACAGTGTTAAATATGCTCATCCCTAAATGCATCACCATCTGAAATAAATAAATCGAGTATTGTATTTGTCACTGTAATTCCTAAAGGAACATTGGGTGTGTAAGGTTGGAGTGTTTGTGTTTGTGCGACAACCCCATTTTCATTTTTTAAAATCAGAATTGAACCCCAAAATTTTTAAAGTGAGAATTGAACACCAATGTGTGCTGACTCCTAAGGGAAGGGGAATGTATTTTTGTATATTGCATATAATGTGCATTTGATAGTTCTCTGCTGATCCCTTTTCTGCTTTGTCCAAACTGCATAGGAAATGTCAAACGCTTTAAAAACAATTTGTCACATATTAATAATATTAGGATCCAGATTTTTCTTCTGTTATTCTCCTCATTGCTTACTCTATGGTTTAAAAAATGAGGATTTTCTATTTAGGAACTTTCAGTGCCTTCCCCATGATCTTCAATTAACTTTGAACAACCATTTAGGTGGTGTCATTTGCCAGCTCATAAATCCCATAAAAGGCGATGTCAGGTGCCAATGGGGCTGTGAGCAGGACAGAGGCATGTTCTGACTATTTAAACAGGCACCATTGTATTTAAGACAACAGTGCCATTTTGAAATCAATGGCTCTTTGGGTAGTGGCTGATAAGGGCAGGAAGTGCAATTTTATAATTACAAACCTTACACGGTTGCATTATATTTTTGCAAAGACTGCTAGGTGGACAAGTTTCAGTCAGGCATTTTTAAAATCAATTTAATTCTTAAACTGGGACAGGACATTGGTCTGTGTTCAAGAATTCTGCAAATGTTTCTGGACACACTGAATTGATTGTGTGGGTGAGTGAATCCTTGCAAGGACTTACCCATAAGGTACTTTGGTTTTGTTGGTGGCGGATCAAAATGTTTTCTCTCCATGCCAGTTCTCTGATTGTAGAGTACCAAATAAGCATTCATTTGCTCTAATCATCAAAGATTAGGAACAATTAATGGAAATTCCTACCTTTCCATTTGGAACATCCAGATTAGAAGAAAAGACAACAAAAGAAAACAGCAAAACACAACATCATAAACAAAATTATGTTGCAGCAAGATAGTCTTTTCTTACAACAGATGTTCATAGTGGTTTAAGGATTAAGTACCATTTACAAATATTCTTCTTGAAAACACAGGGAGGAAGACACTAAGAACTTAACAGCAACCATCACAATCGCTTCCCTCACTTCCTTTTAATATAGGCAACAGCCCCATGTGTTCTTGCCAATGATAGGAACCCATTCTGAACCAGCCTGGTGTCTCCTGTGGTATTATATCAAAAGAAATATTTTGGGAATTCTCCTTAGTGTTGTACCTTTGCCTCTCAGCTACTTGTATGTGTGTGTTTGTGTGCGTGTATTTTATTTTAACACAGCCAGCTCCCCACCCCACGTCTATGTCATTCTGTTCCCTTCCATTGTTGTAATTTCAAAACTCTGTTACGTTTGCTACTGCTGACCTTAACAGCTTATATTAAAAAACGATGTTCTGTACATGTCTTGAAACCACGGTATTCAGTATCCTATGAAGCTTGACCGGCATTGCGGGGGGGGGGGCATCAGAGACAGATCCAATTAGCATCCCCCCCTTTTTTCTCCTCTGTTACTCCTTTTGCATGCACCTTGTTCTCCCTGTACTTAGACATTGGGACATTTATGTTTTTCATAATGCCCGTAATGGCTCTGACCTTGTGGATTTACACTGAACTCTGCAAAGAAGATGCAGATTTGTCATTTGTCTAAATCTTCTTCCCGGGAAAGGAAGAATAGGGAGGAGAGTACTCTCTCTGTCATGCAGTTTCTCTGGGCATTGAGACTTGGTATGTCAGATTAATTTGTGGGTGTGAATGAGGGGAAGAGACTGAGATGGAGAGGGCAAGCGTAGACATTTAAGGCAAGGAGGGAGGGGACAGTCACAATTAAGGCAGCTATGACATAGATGCAGGATATATGCATCTGGAAAGTAGCATTGATCCACAGAAAATTACTAGGGGACCACTTCCTCCTTAAGAAAGCTATTCACAGCTAACATGAGCTGCTGCATTTCTCTTCTACTTTGATTGTGGAAGTTTATTGTACCAGAGCTAGCAATCTCATAGCAGAGCCTTTGAGTCAGAAAACAACCCAGTCCAGTCAAACAAACATCTATGGAGATTCTCAGTCATCCAGGTCATGGTTGTCCCCAAGGTGCTTTTTCAAACTGAGAACTGAAGAAGCTTCTTGGATGAGAAGTGAAACGTCTTCAAGAAAAAACAAAGAAAGTCCAGTTGCCTTTGGCCTGGATGACTGAGAATCTCCATAGATATGTGCCAAATACAGTTTCCTAGACGTTGGGGGTATGAATTGGGGTAATCCCCAATCAAATTTTGCACAGGTCAGAAGCAGCAACTGATCCTGGCCAATTCCAAAAGAGCTAAGCAGGGTTAGATCTGATTGGCATATTTCCTGGATGGGTAGTTGTCAGGAAAGCCGAGAGCAATAACAACAACATCCTGAAAAACCTTATCTTCCATTCTACTGCCAACAGAATGCACTGATGCGTCTATGAAGTTGTGAGTTGACCTTGACTCAAAGGCATCTTCTTAAAAGCTAATTTTTGAACGTGTAACAATTGACAGTCATGTTCAAAAAAGTTATTATTTGAATTTTCATCTGGAATGTTTGCTTTCTAAGGCACAGAGAGGTAGGTAGAAGTCACCATGATTACTACTGCCTGTAAACCAAATGTAATTTTTTGGATTGAAACTTGTGGAGATGAATAAATCCCATGAGATTTTGAACTTCTCACATGACATCATGAAGGAGTTTGGGGGTAAAATGTGTGGGTTTTCAGGAATTAATTCCCCAAATTCATGTGAGCCATTTTGAAAACATTTTTGAAGCCCACCCCAACATATTAGCTAGCACCTGCTGCCTGAAAAACTTGCTGAATCTTGAACTAGGACAGAGGTGTCAAACTGCTGGCCCGCGGGCCGGATGCGTCATGCTGAAACTGCGCCCAGCTCCGACGTTGTGATACGTCACGACATGTCATGTGACGTTGCGAGTTTGACACCCCTGATCTAGGGACAAAGGACAGCTGACCTGTGGGAGAGCAAGTTACTTAGTAAAAATTAAAAAGTTTGTCTATAAGTAGAGGACATAAAAGGATGGGTGCTAATCACCACAACTGAACCTGGAATTTCCATTGTAAGTCCTTGCGATCATTAAATGGGTCACCAGGTGACCTGACTTGATTTTATGACTGTAGTTATGACGGTTGTAAGGCAAGCCACCATGTGACTTTTAAGCAAACCCTGTGGTCTTTAAGCAAATCCATTCTCCCAAATCAGATTTTTTTCTGGCACAAAATGCTGGAAACTGGCAAAAAAATGACACAAATTGTGGTGACATGACTGCAGGACTCTAAAGCCAATCATCAATGTGAGCCGGTTGCCCAGCACCCAAAATGTAATCACATGATTGCGGGGGAGAGGTAGTAGTACTAGTAGTAACTCTGAGGAAGGATTGTACATAATTGTTTTGAGGTCGGTCATAACTATGAATGGTCATTAAATGAAATCATTAAGTGAAATCATTTTAAGTGTTTTCCACAAAGCTCACGGAGGTTCCAGGTGGTTTATTAGCTAAGTACTGATTGAATTCCAAACTACTGATGTGATCACGTTTGGCACATTACTAAATATTTCTTTGTTTGTAAAAACCAAGACATTTTCAAATGACTTATGACCATAATTGAGCCCAAAATTTCTGTTGCTAAGCGAGAAGTTGTTAAGTGAATTTGGGCCCACTTTACAACTTTTCTTCCCACAGTTAAGTGAATCACCGCAGTTGTTGAATTAATAACAATTGTTAAGTGAATCAGGCTTCCCCATTGACTTTGCTTCTCAGAAAGTCGCAAAAGGTCATCACATGACCCCTGGGACACTGCAACCGTCATAAATATGAGCCAGTTACCAAGGTTCTGAATTTTGATCCCGTGACCCTGGGGATGCTACAACTGTTATAAGCGTAAAAAACGGCCATAACTCGCTTTTTTCAGTGCTGTTGTAACTGTCATGGTCCCGACAGATGAAACTCTTCAAAGAACTTCGAGGCATTGTTTACCTTAAAGAATCTTTATTCAAGTAACATAGTATTGGCATGTACAGAGGCAAAGCCAAAATCTGAATTCCCCTCCCCTGAGCACATAGTATCAAAGCACAGTTCCCTCCTTTAATTAACAATCATAAATCACATTCTCCAATTAGTTTGAAATGCCAGCTTTCCCTCCAGTTCTTCAATCCGGCCATTTCTTATCATCTCTTATTTCAAAAAACCTTGGTTCTCACCCTAGTTACAGTATTGTTATGTCTAACTAAACTCCCATGCACATTCCTCCCCCCCAGTATCATCTAATTCTAACTCTAATTCTAAGAGTAAAACATAAGAAGGAAAATGGTTGCATCTCCATATGTTGTCAAAGCAGAAACATCCGATGTTAGCAGCGTTGACAGTAACTTTGAATGGTCACTAAATGAGCTGTTGCAAATTGAGGACTACTTGTACTTCATTACCTCCCCAACCCTACTGATCTACTACACTACATCTATAAGATTTTTTTTTTTAATCCGAGCATAGTAAATGCAGCTAGAGCAAATTTGATTCTTTGCTACCACAGAATCACGGTTGGGTGAATCGCTGCCATACTAGGCTCACCACACAAATGGAATGAGAAACATTGATCAAAGAAGTGGAAGTATTTTATGTGACAGTTAAATAAAATATTTGAACTATGGATTAATTCATATAACCACTGAAATGCATGGCAGGCTAGGGAAAGGCGATTCTCAATCATTTCAGGGCAGGCTACATTTGTTACAGATAGATGTGGCTATCAGTCCTGATTTGAAGTAACAGCTCCCCCCCCCACCTCTTTCCTGATTTTTTTAAAATTGAAATGGTAATACCAGTTGGCTTTATTTTATCATTGACTGTGTTGTGCTTACAACATTTGAGTGATTCTACTGTGAATCATTATTTTCATTCATGACTTCTGTGTATACAGTCTTAGAACTCAGTTGAATATTTTGTTCCTTCGTTCATCCCTCCTTCTAAAGTTGTTTATGTACCATTCTCGCAGCTTTTATAAAAATAGATACTCCATTCTCTTTTCCAATCATTTCAGTGGTCAACTTATTTGGACTATACAGGGTCAAGAAGAGAACATAACAGAAGAAACAGCAATCCTCTTTAGGAAAGCTGAGACATTTTCTGAAGCTGTGGTGAAAACCTAGAGCAATGAGTACTTTTTACATATAGCAATACCAAAACTGCAATGTCCACTTAATCTTGGCCACCGTAACGATGACCTTGAAGGCTTTGTTTCTATCAGCAGTGGCAGAAATGGGGTGGGGGCTGAGTCATGGTCTGGCTTAGCTTTGTGTGCACAGGCTAAAAGAATAATGGATTGCAGCAACATAGGGTAATATAAGACTATCTCCAAACATATTTATGATGATTTCAGTGTCCTGCAGCCATATGATCACCATTTGCAAACTTCACAACCAGCCTCTGATGAGCAAAGTCAATGGGGAAGCCGAGGGAAGTCACAAGTCCCAGACAGGTGATTCACACTTACTGACTTATGGAGATTTGCTGTAAATTGGGTGCTGTCATGTAATTTTCACTTTACAACTATGTTACTTAGTGATGGAATTGCCAGTAGTAATTGTGGCTGGTGTGTGAGGACCACCTATATGTATGCAAACACACAGAAGATGTAGACATAAATATACACATGTATGTTAGTCAGTGCTTTTTTTCTTAAAAAAAAAAAAAGGTGCCGGAACTCACACACGTCATACAACCCGCCTTGCCTACCCTACAAGGTTCCATCCAAAAAAGGTGCTGGAACTCCATTCTGGTTGTTCTATGAGAAAAAAAGCCCTGATGTTAGTGCAAAACAGTGTTCCTTTTCAAGAAGCTCCTTTGTGGCTGATTTTCTTCCTTCGTTAAGCAGCAACAATAAAGCAAAAACTGCATAGATCGTGACTTCACCTCCTTTTGCTCTGTTTCCTTCTTAATTTGACACCTCTTGGAACCCAGGCAGGTAGTTAGATAGAGATAGAGATTTTCTCAAAGCTTTTTGATAAATGGAGAAACAGGATGTTCTGCACTTGGGTGGATTTGAGGGGTGGGATGGAGGCAGAATTGTGGTGCTACTGAATAAGCTTGTCCCAATTTCCCCCCCTTCCCCCTCTGAAGTTCCTTGGTTTATGTTCCGGGGCATTTTGCAGTCTTGCCGTGTCTTCTCTGCTGTTTAAAATAAAATAAAATCCATTGGCATCGATCAGAGGCAGAAGTGAATAAATGAAGCAGGTAACTGAGCCATGGAGAATTACCTTGGACTTTATGGCTCATCCTCCTCTCCAGAACTATTAAACGGGTCTCCTCCTCCTCGTCGTCTGGAGTTCCTGTTATAGCCCCTCATCCCCAGCAAGTCCTCTGCACTCCTCTTGCTGGGGAACATACCCCTGGCTTTGTCTCCAATTCTGAAACAAAGCAGTGCTGGGGCTGAAGCGTGCTTGTATAGCTCTTATTGACCCACAAAAGAGTCTTCCTAAAGTCATGGATGGATACATGGAGAAGTAGAAGAAGCTTCTTTACACATGCTCAAAAGTACATTCATCCGGCTAACTTTTTTTTTCTTTTAAAGGCATGTACAAAACTCTGAAAGAAACACTCTGAAATCTCCTTCTCTCTCTCTCTCTCTCTCTCTCTCTCTCTCTCTCTCTCTCTCTCTCTCTCTCTCTCACACACACACACACACACACACACACACACACAAACAGGAAAAAAGATCACCCGTCACAATGAAGACAACTCGTACTCAATCAAGCAGAAAAATGGTTGCTCATTAGGGGTGGCTGTATTTACTAAAGGATGCTCCAGCATTAAAAAAAAAAAAAAAGTACTTTATCTGAAAATATGTCTCACCCATATCTATTTTGGTTGCCAAAAAGAACTACAGAACCGAAGGGCTCATTTCCACACTCCACACTATGAAAAGCTTCTATGCATCACAAAGTGTCAGCTAGTTTGGGATCTCTTCAAACATTAAAAAAAAAAAGTTGCCTGCCTGCAGCATAAAGCTTGTTTGGAATGGTCTCACCTACATTAAAAAAAAAAGCCATTTTTGTGAGGGCTCTCACAGGATGTTCTTAAAAGATCAGATGTGTCCACTTATTCCAAACTGTTGGGACCTGTGGCTGTTCAAGAAGCAGCTGAGTGCAGAAATATCCCCAAGAAGCATATTTTCGGCATCTTACATTACTTCACTACTGATACATGAAATATAAATTATTATTATTAAATTATTATCTCAGAGCCATTACACCATATCTTTCAAAAATTCTGCAGCATTGGGGAAGTACCTGAGGATTGGAAAAGGGCTGATGTGGTTTCCATCTTCAAGAAAGGGGGGGGGGAAACAGACCCAGGAAATTACAGACCAATCAGTCTAACATTAATACCTGGGAAGATCCTGGAAAAAATAATCAAAAACAGACCTGCAAACAACTAGAAGCAAACAAAATTATAACTGGTAGACAGCACAGGTTTGTTAAAAACAGATCATGCAAAACCAATCTTATTTCATTCTTTGATAAAATGACCATATTAGTAGACCATCAAAATGCTGTGGACATAGTATACTTAGATTTCAGTAAGGCATTCAACAAAGTAGACCACAATCTACTGCTTGGTAAGCTAGAAAAAGGTGGAATAGACAACATCACCACCAGATGGATTTGTAGCTGTCTGACAAATTGTGCTCAATGAGTAGTCAACAATGGTACTACATCCACTTGGAGAGAAGTAAGCAGTGGGGTACCACTAAGGCTCTGTCTTAGGCCTAGTACTCTTCAATATCTTCATCAATGACAGACGAGGGAATAGAAGGGGAACTCATCAAATTTGCAGATGACACTAAACTGGCAGGAATAGCCAACACCCCAGAACACAAGCTCAGGATTCAAAAAGATCTTGACAGACTTGAACAATGGGCCCTATCCAACAAAATGAGTTTTAATGTGGAGAAAAGCAAAGTTTTACACTGAGGCAGGAAAAATCAAAGATATAAGTACAGATTGGGTGAGACCTGGCTCAAAAACAGTGTGAGATGGACCTTGGAGTCTTAGTGGACAATCACTTGACTATGAGCCAGCAGTGTGCAGCAGCAGCCAAACAAGCTAATACAATCCTGGGCTGTATAAACAGAGGCATAGAATCAAGATCATGCGAAGTATTAGTACCGCTTTATAAAACCCTAGTGAGACCACACCTGGAATACTGTAACCAAGTTTGGCCACCATACTACAAAAAAGATATTGAGACCTTGGAAAAAGTTCAGAGAAGAGCAACTAAGATGATCCAAGTCCTGGAGACTAAAACATATGAAGAACGATGCAGGACTTTGGTTTGGCTAGTCTAAAGAAAAGAAGAAATAGGGATGACATGATAGCAGTATTTCAGTATCTGAGAGGCTGCCACAAAGAAGAGGGGGTCAAATTATTCTCCAAAGCACCAGAGGGCAGGACAAGAAACAGTGGTTGGAAACTGACCAAAGAGAGAAGCAACCTGGAATTAAGGAAAAACTGCCTGACAGTGAGGACAATTAACCAGTGGAACAGCTTGCCTCCAGAAATCGTGGATGCTCCATCGCTGAAGGTTTTTAAGAAGAGATTGGGCAGTCACTTGTCTGAGACGGTATAGGTTCTCCTGCTTGAACAGGGGGGGGGGCTGGACTAGAAGACCTCCAAGGTCCCTTCCAGCTCTATTCTATTCTATTCTATTCTATTCTATTCTATTCTATTCTATTCTATTCTATTCTATTCTATTCTATTCTATTCTATTCAAATAGTTAGAAGATGAAAGGAGGAAAAGGAAAGGGAAAGTGTAAATGGTGTGTAAGAATGACCTTGGGAGACAGGTGGAAGAGCAGCAGATTAGGCAATGGTCAGATAAGAGGCAGCTGGGCCTGCAGAAGGGATGGTATATGACAAACATCTCACAAGGGACCCTCCCTAGTTTCTTCGGTGTAAAGGCAAGGGGGTGGAGAAGGGATGTAATTTCAGATTCTGTTAATGTGACCTTACAGTAAAGTTAGAACTAGTACGTCTGGGTGTGCTTCTGGTCTGGGCTACCTTGCAAGATTGACAACAATTTTGCGAGTTTATGTATGTATAATTTAAGAGAGGTAGTAGGTTTCGGTCTCTTTTTTCTTTTTGATACAGGTTGTCCTCAACGTACGACCACAACCGTGCCCAAAATTTATGTGGTTAAGTGAAAAATTTGTTAAGTGAGTCTTGCCCCATTTTACGACTTTTCTTGCCACATTTGTTAAGTGAATCCCTGCAGTTGTTAAATTAATATCACGATGGTTAAGTGAATCTTGGCTTCCCCATG
>NW_015388545.1:123649-131943 GCF_001527695.2 Protobothrops mucrosquamatus | reverse complement strand
GCCAAGGTTGCCTACCCCTGGTCTAGTCTAATGAAGAGAAGGACCAGGGGGGACAGGATAGCCGTGCTCCAGTATCTCAGGGGCAGCCTCAAAGAAGTGGGAGTCAAGCTATTCTCCAAAGCGCCTGAAGGCAGGACAAGAAGCAACGGATAGAAACTAATCAAAGAGAGAAGCTGGAACTAAGGAGAAATTTCATAACAGAGAGCAATTAATTTGTGGAACGCCTTGCCTCCAGAATTTGTGAATGCTCCAACACTGGAAGTTTTTAAGAAGAGCTTGGACAGCCATTTGTCTGAAGTGGGATAGGGTCTCCTGCTTGGACAAGAAGACGTCTAAGGTCCCTTCCACCTCTGTTCTGTTTTCTGTTATTTCATGCCTGACCATTAATATGGTTTGATTTCCATGCAGGAGAAAAGTTGGCGCAACAGCGTGAGACACAATCTCTCCCTGAATGAGTGCTTCATCAAGGCAGGCCACAGCAACAACGGGAAAGGACATTTCTGGGCCATTCACCCAGACAATCTGGAGGATTTCTCCAAGGGCATCTATCACCGTCGGGTAGCTCGGCGAGGGATTAGGAGGTGAGAAGTGAGGTTGGCTGCTGTCACCTTCGGAGTGACACCAGTGGGAGGAGGGACAAAGGGCAAGAGGGTGGTGGGCTCGGTGTGGCCTGGTGATGCAAGCCCCCAATTTTGACCTTTTTTGACCCACTTCCCCCCCCCCCCAAAGTCCCTGGCGCTCTCCTCAATCTATTCTATTCCTATTCCTATTCCTATTTCTATTCTATTCTATTCTATTCTATTCTCCAATATCTATTCTGTTCTGTTCTGTTCTGTTCTAGTCTAGTCTAGTCTAATCTAGTCTAGTCTAGTCTAGTCTATTCCTTATTTCTATTCTATTCCTTATTTTCTATTCTATTCTATTCTATTCTATTCTATTCTATTCTATTCTATTCTATAGCTTTTCTATATTCTATTCTATTCTATTCTATTCTATTCTATTCTATAGCTTTTCTATATTCTATTCTATTCTATAGCTTTTCTATATTCTATTCTATTTTATTCTATTCTATTCTATAGCTTTTCTATATTCTATTCTATTCTATTCTATTCTATTCTATTCTATTCTATTCTATAGCTTTTCTATATTCTATTCTATTCTATTCTATTCTATTCTATTCTATTCTATTCTATTCTATATTTCTATTCTATTCTATTGTAAGGTTTTCCACTTAGCCTCACAACTGCCCCAGCGTTACTCAGGAATTTAAAAGAGCCAAAGAAACTCCTGAGTCGAGGTTTCAGCAAGCAAACAACTTTTATTTTGATCAAAATAGAGTTGGGTGACCCCCATCTCTCTTCGTGGTTGGTGGAGAGATGAAGGCAACAACCAGAAAAGATGTCTTCCAACTTTTATACCTTTCCAGAACAAAAAGATCAGGTCTTGGTACTAGGCATAAGATGGCACAAAAAAATAATTCCTAGATGATGACTCACACAGCAACCCAGGCTCCATCCGTAACTCCTCCCCTCCCCTTACCTTGCTCTTTTCATATAAGCAATCACCTATACCTAAAGCATAAAACATTTGCTTCTATATAACTAATTTCCCAATCTAAAACATCTACAAAGCTGCTTGCACATAAACAAAGATATATATATATAATAATTACAAAATATCACTACTAGTATCAATATTACTAATATCAACCTTAAGTATAATAAAATCCCTTCACTATTCTATTCTATTCTATTCTATTCTATTCTATTCTATTCTATTCTATTCTATTTCTATTCTATTCTATTCTCTATTCTATTCTATTCTATTCTGTATTTCTATTCTATATTCTATTCTATTCTATTCTATTCTATTCTATTCTGTATTTCTATTCTATTCTATTCTATTCTATTCTATTCTATTCTATTCTATTCTATTCTTATTATCTTCAAATCTTAAGTGATTTTAAATAGGCTAAATCTCAGCCCCCCATCCGGTTGGTGAAAACCGTATTTGGGGGGCTTTTTGGAAGAGTATCAAGATAGGGGCCAATCTTATTGCTGTAAGGATGGTGTTCCACAGGGAGAGAGCCACCACAGAGAAGGTCCTTCTTCTTGGTTCCACTATGGACCTCCTTAGATGAGAGGCAACCTATAACATTCCCTGCCTCGCTGCTCTGGTGAGTCGGGTAGATGTGATAGGGAGAAGATGGTTAGGATAGAATATAGAATGGAATAGAATAGAATGGAATGGAATAGAATAGAATAGAATAGCAGAGTTGGAAGGAACCTTGGAGGTCTTCTAGTCCAACCCCCTGATCAGGTAGGAAACCCTATAGCATTTCAGACAAATGGCATTCCAATCTCTTCTTAAAAACTTCCAGTGTTGGAGCATTCACCGCTTCTGGAGGCAGGTTGTTCCACTGGTTAATTGTTCTCACTGTCAGGAAGTTTCTCCTTAGTTCCAGGTTGCTTCTCTCCTTGATGAGTTTCCATCCGTTGCTTCTTGTCCCGCCTTGGAGAATAGCTTGACTCCCTCTTCTTTGGGGTAGCCCCTGAGATACTGGAAGACTGCTATCATGTCCCCCCTCGTCCTTCTCTTCATTAAACTAGACATCCCCAATTCCAGCAACCGTTCCTTATATGTTTTAGCCTCCAGTCCCCTAATCGTCTTTGTTTCTCTTCTCTGCACTCTTTCTAGAGTCTCAACATCTTTTTTACATCGCAGTGACCAAAACTGGATGCACTATTCCAAGTGTAGCCTTACCAAGGCATTGTAAAGTAGTAGTAACATTTCACGTGATCTTGATTCTATCCCTCTGTTAATATAGCCTAGCAGTGTGTTTTTTTTTTTTTGCAGCTGCAGCACACCGTATTTAATTGATTGTCCATTAAGATTCCAAGATCCCTTTCACAGTTACTGCTATTAAACCTGGTTTCACCCAATCTATACAGTATGTGTACTTTTGGCTTTTCTTGCCTAAGTGTGAGACTTTACTTTTCTCTACATTGAACTTCACTTTTCTCTAAATTGACTTTCACATACTAGACAGAGGGTTCCCTATCTCTTTTCATGTCCACTGACATGCATAAAAGATTGGCGGGCTTCAACTCCACCTCCATCTTGACTTTTGTTGACCTTCCTTCCATGGATGATTTGTCCTTAGATCAGGAACGGACAACTTCTTGTTTTATGGCTGCTGCTGTTGAGCTGTAGCTCCCAGCATCCCTCGCCAGATGTTGGCTCCAGATGTTGGCCCCACCAATTACAGCCTCTGGCAACGGGTTTGTGTCATGCGTCCTCCTCAACCCTAGAAATAACATTTCCCCCATCCTTTCCTGATCTTTGGAAGGCAAAACTCCTGACACATTTGCAAGATGTTGCATCAGCGTGGTCAAAGAACAACAAGATCTAAAGCAATAGGAGGTGTGAATGTGTGTATCAGAGGCTGTGTGAAGGTTTAGACGTGTGTGTGTCTGCAAATCTTTCTCTCACAGGCATGTCCTTCAGCTGGAGACCTGGTGAGAAGGTGAATCTTCTTTCTGGCTCACAGGTAGAAGAGTAGAACAGAACGGAACGGAACGGAACGGAATGGAACAGAATGGAATAAGAATATGAATAGAATAGAATAGAATAGAATAGAATAGAATAGAATAGAATAGAATAGAATAGAATAGAATAGAATAAGGATTAGGAATAGGAATAGGAATAGGAATAGGAAAATAATAATAAGGGACCTTGGAGATCTTCCAAACCCAAGTCCTGCAACTGATCTTCAAATAATAATAATGATGATGATGATGATGATGATGATGATGATGGAAGGGACCTTGGAGGTCATCTAGTCCAACCCCCTGCTGAGGCAGGTAACCCTATACCATTTCAGACAAATGGTTGTCCAGTCTCTTCTTAAAAACTTCCAGTGTTGGAGCATTCACAACTTCTGGAGGCAGGTTGTTCCACTGGTTAATTGTTCTCACTGTCAGGAAATTTCTTGACAGGTGTTCAAGGCTGATGGAGATTAAGGCCTTGTGTCTTAAACAAAGTCTGGAATATTGACTGATGACCCTCAAACATTATTTCCCAGCTTATTTTCCAAATTATTCCCGTAATTTGAGCAGGTCTCTCCACATTCACTTAAATATGAGCCAGCAGTGTGTAGCAGCCACCACAAAAGCCAATACAATCCTAGGCTGCATTAACAGAGGGATAGATTCAAGGTCACACTTTACAAGGCATTGGTAAGGCCACACTTGGAATATTGCATCCGGTTCTGGCTGCCACAATATAACAAAGATGTTGAGACTCTAGAAAGAGGGCACAGAAGAGCAATGAAGATACAGGAGATTGGAGGCTAAAATATATGAGGAACAGTTGCTGGAATTGGGCATGTCTAGTTTAATGAAGAGAAGGACGAGGGGGGACAGGATAGCAGTCTTCCAGTATCTCAGGGGCTGCCCCAAAGAAGAGGGAGAAGCTATTTTCCAAAGCGCCTGAAGGCAGGAGAAGAAGCAACGGATGGAAACTAATCAAGGAGAGAAGCAACCTAGAACTAAGGAGAAACTTCCTGACAGTTAAAACAATTAACCAGTGGAACTCCTTGCCTCCAGAAGCGGTGAATGCACCAACACTGGAAGTTTTTAAGAAGAGACTGGAGAGCCATTTGTCCAAAATGGTATAGGGTAGTGATGGCGAACCTTTTAGAGACCGAGTGCCCAAACTGCAACCCAAAACCCACTTATGCATCGTCGGGTGCCGGGTGGGTATGGCCCATTGGCTAGGTGTGGCCCATTGGGTGGGTGTGGCCCATTGGGTGGGTGTGGCTGCGGTGGTAACGGCAGATTGGGTGGGACTAAAAAGTTCAATCAATCAATTCCACCTTTGCAAGATCTTTTTTTTTCCCGCGAGAAGTTGAAATTGACTAATTGATTGAACCTTTTTTTTTTTTTTTTTTGCACACAGCGGCGGAGGCCTAAAGTGACAGCTGAAGGCCCAGGACTGGGGCAACGGCACGCGTGCCCACAGAGAGGGCTCTGAGTGCCGCCTCTGGCACCCGTGCCATAGGTTCGCCACCACTGGTATAGGGTTTCCTGCCTGAGCAGGGGGTTGGACTAGAGGACCTCCAAGGTCCCTTCCAACTTTATTATTATTATTATTATTATTATTATTATTATTATTATTATTATTATTATTATTATTATTATTATTAATCATCGCACAGTCAGCCAGATGTTCACACTGGATTTGGCATTTTGTCTACCTATCGAGTCCTTTCCCAGGACCTGGGATAGGCAGATGTGGATGTTTGATGGTATTACAGATATCGTCGCAGGATGGAAGCAGTTCCTAGGAAGGCCGCCTTTTGCAATTGACTAATAGCGAATTTGTCAATGCCGATGATGGTGCTCAAGTGGTGCTCCAGTTGTTTTGGGATTGCACCCAAGGCGCCTATTACTATTGGTACTACCTTTGCTTGCTTTTGCCACAGTCTTTCTATTTCTATTTGTAGGTCTTTGTATTTTGTTATCTTCTCCAGTCCTTTCTCGTCTATTCTGCTGTCTCCAGGCACTGCCACCTCCACTATCCAGACTTTTTTGTCTTTCTTATCGACAATTGTTAAGTCTGGGGTGTTATGTATTATTATTATTATTATTATTATTATTATTATTATTATTATTATTATTATTATTATTATTATTATTATTATTACTACCTTTGTGAACCTGAAAATATGTATCTGGTTTTTGAACTCTCATAGATTAAAACAACTCTCCTGCTGTTTTCTTGCTTGTCCTCCCCAGGGTGGCCGTGAATTTGAGTTCCCACCATCCCTACAGGCACGGATTCACTTGCAACTTCCTGGGCCGCTGGTGTCTTTCCTGCTCTTCGTTCCCCAACTCCGCGCATCTCAACTTGCCTGAACCAAACCGGCCTCTCTTTCTGTTGCCCTCTTCGGTCTCTCGGCTTCCCCCCTTCCTCGCTGGGGGAAGTGGAGAGAAAGCCCAAGCCGAAAAGACGTTCAGCGGTTGGGGCAGCAGCTCCTGTCCACAAATCACACCTCCATCGTGGACCATCCAAGATCATCAAGCGTCTATCCTGGGACTTCTTCCACGCTAGAGGCCCTCATCCTTTGTAGCGACGTTTTTGATGGGTGTGTGTGGGAAAGAACTTGGGAGACGGGTGAAGGTGTCTCTTGGGTAAGAGACATCTGAGCCCACAGCTACATAACAGGTGGAGGAAGAAGCTTAGAAGGACCTTCCTTAGTTTCTTAGGTTGTAAAGGAGATAGCGGGAGAATTGTACTTTCAGACCTGCAAGACTGATGTCAGCCTTTCCAGATCAGACCAGGGCTTTTCAACCTTTTCACCCATTGTACCACTTTTAGGATATGGCAACATCCGAGTACCACCAGTCGCCTAGCAAAGTGTCAAAAACTTGATGACCCCCCCAAAAAGAAAAAAAAAGTGATAAAGTACAGGTAGTCCTCGACTTACAACAGTTCGCTTAGTGACTGTTCAAAGTTACAATGGCACTGAAAAAAGTGCCCCCCAAGCCACAGCCGAACAAGATACCTGCCTGCCCGCCCAGTGGCGCTCTTCCTCCTGTCCGAGCTTTTCATTGTTGTGAGCATTTCTGTTGAGGATTGGCAGCGGGGGTGGGGTGGTGTTTGGTTTTTATTCCCCCCATTTGCTGAGTGGTTGCAGCAGGTTTTGGTCACTTCACATGACCCTGGGACACTGTGACCGTCATAAATATGAATCAGTTGCCAAGCATCTGAATGTAAATCACAAGACCCTGGAGATGCTGCAACATTCCAGCTGATCAACGCTTCTTCTGGGCTCAGCAGAAGCGCCAGGATCAGTGCTGCTTTCCAGCTGATTGATGCTTCTTCAGGGCTCAGCAGAAGCGCCAGGATCAGCGCCGAGCTCCAGCTGGAGCCTGGCGCTGATCCTGGTGCTTCCGCTGAGCCCTGACAGCCCTGAAGAAGCGCCGATTAGCTGGAAAGTGGCACTGATCCTGGCGCTTCCGCTGAGCCCTGACCGCCCTGCAGCTCCAGCCGTCTCTCGCTCAGGCTTGTGCGGTGCTGCCACCGGTTCAGCTCATTCCCCTCCCCCGCTACCCCTTTTCTAGGATGGTCGCGTACCTGCCAGGTGCCAATGTACCACAGGTGGCACCCGTACCACTGGTTGAAAAGCCCTGATGTAGGAATCATGACTAGATGAGCTAATTCTAGTTCATCGTAAAACTACATTAGCAGAATCTTGCAGGTCTGAAAGTACAAACCTGTCATGTTTACAGCCTGAGAGACTAGGGAGAGTCCCTTCTGAGCCTCTTCCTCTACCCATTATGTAGTTTTAGGCTAGGTTATCTTTTACCTGACCATTTTCTAAGCATCGTTTCTTTTTCTCGCCTCCTTTACACCCCAAGAAACTAGAGAGGGTCCCTTCTAAGCCCCTTTTCTCCACTTGTTATACAGTTGTGGGCTCAGCACTCCCTTATTCTATAGGCAGCATCTCTTCATCCGTCTCCCAAGGTCTTTCCTATATACCATCGTAACTTTGGTGGAAAGATCTTCCCTGTAGGGATGGTCTGTAGAAGGCTTGGTTCAGCCCTTCAGTGGAGGAAACCCTACAGATTGAAGCCAGGATCTGCCCGGTCCCTTGCTCCTGGAGCTACATTGCAGGATCGAAGGACATTTGAGGGCCATACCTCATTTGGTAAGCTACCTCGCACACACTCTGAGCCCTTCTTCCCGTGTTTTCTGTTCCTGAGTCGACCAGCTTTCAAATCCCCCCCAATTGGCACGGAAGGAAATTGGTTGACGATCTCTCTTGTGTTTCTCCAAAGGGTGGAGATCTTCTCCAGTCATTTCTGAAGAGCAGGACATTGTCTTCATGGAAACAGCTTTCTCTTGAGGTCTTCTGGAGACCGAGCTGAAGCATGCAAAGGCAGAGAGAGAGAGAGAGAGGGAGAGGGAGAGAGAGAGAGAGAGAGAGAGAGAGAGAGAGAGAGAGAGAGAGAGAGAGAGAGAGAGAGAGAGAGAGAGAGAGAGAGAGAGAGAGAGAGAGGGAGGGAGAGAGAGAGAGAGAGAGAGAGGATTATGGGAGAGGAAGGAGAGCTTGGGAAAGCAGGATGATCCCACACTCATGAGCTGCAGGCTCTCTTTCCCTCACAAGCCTTGCTCTAAAGCTGTGTTTCTCAACCTTGATCATGGGAAGATGCCTGGACATCAACTCCCAGAACGGGGAATTCCGCGAGTTGAAGCCCAAGCATCTTCCAGGGGCTAAGGTTGAGAAA
>NW_015388545.1:99720-120569 GCF_001527695.2 Protobothrops mucrosquamatus | reverse complement strand
GAGAGAGAGAGAGAGAATGAGAGAATGAGAATGAGAAAATGAGAGAATGAGAGAGTATGAGAGAGTATGAGAGAAAAAAAAAGAGAGAGAGAGAGAGAGAGAGAGAGGGAGATTTCCCAAAGCAGAGGGTTAAAGCCCATGGATCTGGAAGATTTCGGACCCAGGCGAACGGCTCCCTTTCCTGTCATGCAGGGAGGCAATGATGGGGTGGAAGATGCAGCTCAGAAACACTTACACAAACGCGCAAGCACGTGCGTACACACACACACACCACTGACCCCCACCCCTTCCAAAAGCTGGGCTTGTGGGGGCTAATTGTTCCTTAGGCCCTTAATGAAAAACAGGGATTGCAGCCCTAAGTGGCCTTAGGGACGTGGCTACAGTCCTTTAATCCCTGGGGATCAGCTCCTTTATCTCTTCCAGGAGCTTGGAAAAAATAGGAGGCTTATGACACAAGCTACTTTTAAAAAAAAAATTTTTTTTTTTAATAATATGGTTGCCTTTTGTGTCAAAGGAGAGGTGGGAGGGTGAAGATTCGTCCTCTGAGCTTGTGGGCTGGTTTCCCAATGTTTTGTTCCCAGGCTAGGAAACATCTTCAGTGGTGTTTGGGGGGTTTCCGTCTTCTTCTGCTTATGAGGGCTTCAGGTGTGTGTGTGTCAGATGAGGGTCTTCTGATGGATCTTGTGATGGGTAAGTAATACATGAGAGAGGGAGGGAGGGAAGGAGAGAGAGATGATAGATAGATAGATAGATAGATAGATAGATAGATAGATAGATAGATAGATAGATAGATAGATAGATAAGATAGATAGATGGATGGATGGATGGATGATGGATGATAAATGGATAGATAATAGATAGATAGATAGATAGATAGATAGATAGATAGATAGATAGATAGATAGATAGATGAAAGAGAGAGATGACAGATAGATGATAAATGGATAGATAGATAGATAGATGATAAATGGATAGATAGATAGATAGATAGATAGATAGAGATAGATAGATAGATAGATAGATAGATAGATAGATAGATGATAAATGGATAGATAGATGGATGGATAGATAGATGATAAATGGATAGATAGATAGATAGATAGATAGATAGATAGATAGATAGATAGATAGATAGATAGATGGAAGAGAGAGATGACAGATGATAAATGGATAGATAGATGATAAATGGATAGATAGATAGATAGATAGATAGATAGATAGATAGATAGATAGATGATAGAGATAGATGGATGGATGGATGGATGGATGGATAGATGATAAATGGATAAATAGATAGATAGATAAATGAAAGAGAGAGATGACAGATAGAAGATAAATGGATAGATAGATAGATAGATAGATAGATAGATAGATGAAAGAGAGAGGTGATAGATGATAAATTGATAGATAGATAGATAGATAGATAGATAGATAGATGATAAATGGATAGATAGATAGATAGATAGATAGATAGATAGATGATAAATGGATAGATAGATAGATGATAAATAGATAGATAGATAGATAGATAGATGATAGAGATAGATGGATGGATGGATGGATGGATGGATGGATAGATAGATGATAAATGGATAAATAGATAGATAGATAAATGAAAGAGAGAGATGACAGATAGATGATAAATGGATAGATAGATGGATGGATAGATAGATAGATAGATAGATAGATAGATAGATAGATGAAAGAAAAAGAAATAAATACAGATAGATAGATAGATAGATAGATAGATAGATAAATGGATAGATAGATGATAAATGGATAGATAGATAGATAGATAGATAGATAGATAGATAGATGATAGAGATAGATGGATGGATGGATGGATGGATAGATGATAAATGGATAAATAGATAGATAGATAAATGAAAGAGAGAGATGACAGATAGATAAATGGATAGATAGATAGATAGATATTGGGGTGAAGGTTTGTCCTTGTGGTTTCCCAATGTTTTGTTCCCAGGCTAGGGAACATCTTCAGCAGAGTTTGCGGGATGTTCTTTTGTTTATAAGCGCTTCAGGTGTGGGTGTGTCAAGTGAGGGTCTTCTGATGAATCTTCTGTAGGTACATACATGTACAGCCTCTCACTGATGACCCACACCTGACCCATCACAAGACCCATAAGTAGACCCTCAGTTTACACACCCACCCCTGACCCATTACAAGATCTACTGACCACACGAAGCCCTTATAAACAGAAGAACATTGACACCAACATCCCCTAAACTCTGCTGAAGATGTTATCAGCCTGATAATGAAACATTCGGAAACCAACCCGCAAGCTCGGAGAATGAACCTTCACCCCTATATGTCTGTCTGTCTATCCTTCTCTCTCTCTCTCTCTCTCTCTCTCGCTCTCTCTCTCTCTCTCATCTGTCTGTCTATCTTTTATTGCTGTCTATCTATCTATCTATCTATCTATCTATCTATCTATCTATCTATCTATCTATCTATCTATCTATCATCTATCTAGCCATCTACCTATCTACCAACCTATCATCTATCTATCTATCTATCTATCTATCTATCTATCTATCTATCTATCTATCTATCTATCTATCTATCTATCTATCTAATCTATCCATCTATCTGCCTACCCGCCTATTTACCTACCCTCCTATTTATCTACCTACCTACCTACCTACCTACCTATCCACCTACCCGCCTATTTATCTACCAACGTACCTACCTACCTACCTACCTATTTATCTATCTACCTACGTACCTACCTATCCATCTATCCACCTACCCATCTATTTATCTACCTACGTACCTACCTACTTATCTATTCACCCACCTACCCACCCACCCACCTACCTATCTATCCACTTACCCACCTATCTACCTATCATCTATCCACCTACCCACCTACCTACCTACCCACCTACTTACCTACCTATTATCTATCTATCTATCTATCTATCTATCTATCTATCTATCTATCTATCTATCTATCTATCTATCTATCTATCTATCTACCTACCTACCTACCTACCTATCCATCTATCTCCATCCATATCTCTCTCTCTCTCTCTCTCTTACCTGACCCTTCAGAAGACCCATCACAGACCCTCCCTCGACAGACCCACACCTGAAGCCCTTATCAACAGAGGAACACTGACACAGACATCCCCTAAACGCCGCTGAAGATGTTACCCGGCCTGATAATGAAACGTTCGGAAACTGACCCTCACGCTCGGAGAACGAACCTCTCCCCTCATCCTACCCCTGAGCGACAGATATTGCAGAAGAAAGGTTTGAATCTATAATGAGACTGCAGCCCATTTGCAGCCCGGAAGAGAAACGTAAACCCTTGTGGGGCTTTGGGGGGGCTGAGGATTTTGGGGCTGCCTCCAGTTGCCGTGGGGACCTTTGTTTTGTGCTGATCTTGAAAAGCTAAGCAGGGATAACGACGGATTACCGGTGGTCCTCGACTTATGACCGGTTGCTTAGCGACCATTCGAAGTTCTGACAGGCCTAGTACTTACCACCTGGATTCAAAGTTCCAACGGTCAAAGCACTTTGGCTGCTCGGCCTTTTGCAGCGTCCCACGGTCAGGTGTCCACGTTTTATGAGGGCTTTTGGTGAAAGTCGGCATTTGCTTCCAGTTTTTGGCCCAACAGCACCCACAGCAAACCATTAGTTTACTTAATGACCGTGGCAAAAAAAAAGGGGGTAGAAAGATTTACGACCTCATTTGCCAGGCTCAATTATGGCTGTAAGTTGAGCTCTCCGTGGTGCTGAACTTTGAATTGGCCTCCAGCACCTGCAACTTCTGATGGCAAGCCCTCCCACTGGTTAATTGTTAATAATAATAGTAGTAGTAGTAGTAGTAGTAGTAATAATAATAATAATAATAATAATAATAATAATAATAATAATAATGATGATGATGATGATGATAGCAGTCTTCCAGTATCTCAGGGGCTGCCCCAAAGAAGAGGGAGTCAAGCTATTCTCCAAAGCGCCTGAAGGCAGGACAAGAAGCAACGGATGGAAACTGATCAAGGAGAGAAGCAACCTAGAACTAAGGAGAAACTTCCTGACAGTGAGAACAATTAACCAGTGGAACAACTTGCCTCCAGAAGTTATGAATGCTCCAACACTGGAAGTTTCTAAGAAGAGACTGGACAGCCATTTGTCTGAAATGGTATAGGGTTTCCTGCCTGAGCAGGGGGTTGGACTCGATGACCTCCAAGGTCCCTTCCAACTTTATTATTATTATTATTATTATTATTATTATTATTATTATTATTATTATTATTATTATTATTATTATTATTATTATTATTATTATTATTATTATTATATCTGCAGGGATGATCTTCCACAGGGAAGGAGCCACCACGGAGGAGGTCCTTGCTCCCACCAGGAGAACGTCCTTAAGAGAGGGGACCCATAACATCTTATTTCCAATCTTATCCCTGCAGGGATGATCTTCCACACGGAAGGAGCCACCATGGAGGAGGTCCTTCTTGTTTCTACCAGAGGGACCTCCTTAAGAGAGGTCCCACCATTACATCCCCGGCCTTCCCAATCTGGTGGGTTGGGTAGATGGGAAAAAGTGTCCTTCAAATCACTTGGCCTCAAGCCAACGAGGACCTTGAAGGGAACAACCAGGACTTGGAATTGGACCCAGAAGGAAATCAGCAAGCCACTGCAACTCCCAGAAAGGGGCTGACACGTCTGCAAATTTGGATTTAGACAAAACCATGTGGGCTGCCTCCTTCTCAAGCGATGGAAGCTTCCAGATAGTTTTCAAGGGCAGCCCCACGTAGAGCACATTGCAGCGGTCAAATCTGCAGATGTCCCCAAGCTAGAAGGGAGAGTCAACATTTTAGAGGGTAATTTTGGTCTTGTTGTGAGCCGCCCAATGTTGTGTTTTAACATGGGGGGGCCGTACAAAACCTTTGAAGACATAAAACGTGGCATTTATCGTTATTCGTATCCTGTGTTTGCGCTTTGATTAGACACACGTGCGTGAGAAGTAAATTTAATATGACAACCATCTGTGGTCCTTATCACGGGACGCTGGTGGGGGACAATCTTGAGTTGGACAAAACTTGGGAATATTTTGTTCAGACTTGGGCTGGGTCAAAATTGCCCTTTGGGGTCAAAGGCAGCCCCTTCACACATTCTCCGTTGCTCAGGTTTTGCCTCTGGGTCATCTGTTCCTGCATGTAGGAACTGCCTCCGATGTGAACAGAAGGAAAAACCTTTATCTCTGGAGATGTTTCTCAACCAAGAAGCTTCTTCAGTTCTGACTGAATGGTGGAGAATGGAAGGATTTATACTCCTTGCAGACAGCCAGTCATTAGCCCCAAAGAAGAGGGGGGGTGTCAAGCTGTTCTCCAAAGCACCTCAAGGCAGAACAAGAAGCAACGAATGGAAACTAATCAAGGAGAGAAGCAATCTAGAACTAAGGAGAAATTTCCTGACAATGAGAACAATTAACCAGTGGAACTGTTTGCCTCCAGATGTTGTGGGTGTTCCAGCGTTGGAAGTTTTTAAGAAGAGACTGGACAACTATTTGTCTGAAATGATATAGAGTTTCCTGCCTGAGCAAGGGGTTGGACTAGAAGACCTCCAAGGTCCCTTCCAACTCTGTTTATTCTATTCTATTCTATTCTATTTTATTCTATTCTATTCTATTCTATGCTATTCTGTTCTGTTCTGTTCTGTTCTATTCTATATTCTATTCTATATTCCAATATCTATTCTATTCTGTTGTTGTTTTGTTCTGTTCTACTTTATTCTGTATTTCTATTCTATTCTATTCTATTCTATTCTATTCTATTCTATTCTATTCTATATTCCAATATCTATTCTATTCTGTTCTGTTGTTCTGTTATACTCTACTCTACTCTATTCCTACATTCTATTCTATTCTATTCTATTCTACATTCTATTCTATATTCTAATATCTATTCTATTCTATTCTATTCTATTCTATTCTATTCTATTCTATTCTATTCTATTCTATTCTATTCTGTTGTTCTGTTCTGTTCTACTCTACTCTGTATTTCTATTCTATTTCTATTCTATTCTATTCCTACATTCTATTCTACATTCTATTCTATTCTATTCTATTCTATTCTATTCTATTCTATTCTATATTCCAATATCTATTATATTCTGTTCTGTTGTTCTGTTCTACTCTACTCTATTCTATTCCTACATTCTATTCTATTCTATTCTATTCTATTCTATTCTATTCTATTCTATTCTATTCTATTCTATTCTATTCTATATTCCAATATCTATTCTATTCTATTCTGTTCTACTCTACTCTTATTCTATTACTCTCTCAGAATCATTGAGGCCACTTGATGCCCCAAAATAGATAAACTTCCAAATGGCCTCAACGACTCTCAGAAAGAGCACTAACGACCAGATGACTGCAAGGAACACAAATCCTTCCATTCCCCACCATTCAGCCAGAACTGAAGAAGCTTCTTGGTAGAGAAGTGAAATGTCTTCAAGGAAAAACAAAGGAAGTCCAGTTTTGCCTCTTGTAAAAACACCTGTAGGACTTTTGATTATTTGGAAAGTATGGGCCAATATATCTCATTATAATATTATGATGATGATTTATCGCACAGTCAGCCAGAGGTTCAGACTGAATTTGACCATTTTTATCCGCAATACGAAAACAAGGAAATGAAGACACAGCCAAGATTTCGAGAGAAAGGAAATCTATTAGTGCAAAAAAATTAACAGTTCTCTAGTACAGTACAATAAATGGAAGAAGGAAAAAAAAGAACATACAATTGATTTGATTTTAGTCAACAACCAATTCTGAACAAGAAGAGAAAATCGATGCAACTTTGCTTTTATTTTTAAATTTCTGCATGAAATTTGCATTTTTATTTTTTTAGAAAACAAACATAAAATAGCCAGGGTGAGGAAAAAAAAATCTTCTCTCACCCCTGAATGTGAAGTTAGTGTTGGGTACCACAGCCTGGGTGTCCATAAAAATAATCTGAATATTTTTTTTAATATATATTTATACGAAAGAGTTTCCCAAAGCTTCCCAACAAACCTCAGGCTTTCCTGAATTCACTATTCTCAAATTTAAAACAACAATGGGCAAACTTTAAGCGAGAAAGTTCCGTTGCTGATTTAGGATGGAGAAGAAAGAGAAAGAAATATAAGCCATTAAGAGATGCATTTATTTCCCCTGTTCAGGAGGGGAGGAAGATTATTAGAAAGGAAGTAAATTATCTCGCCCAATCCTGCGCGCATCGGATTCATTGCTACTTTGGAAAAAAAAAAAAAAGACAACGAAGGAAGGAAAAAAAAGGAGAAGAAAAGTTTTGCAAAGAAATGGATTTTAGGAAACAAGATTTCCCGAAGAATTAACGCAGAAAGACCACACAGTTAACAGACGGTCTACTTGTTCCTGAACTATTTTGCTTGTCATTATGGGGAAAGAGATTTTTATTTTTTTTTCAGCATTTCTGAAAAACAGTTACCTCCCCCTCCCAAGAGTTTGCCGAAAAAATAAAATAAAATAAAAGTAAAAAAAATAAGCGCGGGATATTTGCAATATAACTGACAAGGTGCTGGATACAAGGCAGAAACTAGAGACGGAGCTAAGGCGTAATTTACACTCCGAAGCACGGGTGGGTGCTGGAGAACTCTCTCCAAGAACATTTGGATGGCGTGTCTACGCTGCCACACGTTACACCGGTTTTCGAGAAACTCACACAAGTCACACACACAGAAAAAAACCCCTGAGACGAATCGATCTGCGGAAAGAAGAATCTGCAATCAAACTGCACTTCCTAGGAAATTCTGCACAGACCCTGGGCAGCTAAGCCAAGTTTAAGCCAGGTTACGTTTGGAGGAGAGATGGGCTCTCAAGTCTCGTTAGAGGCCGGGCCTTTGCCCAATGTGGAACTACAATTCCCATGAATCCTTGAGAGGAGCAAGAATAACGCCAGGAGGGTCAAGCTCTATGTGCAAATTAAGATGTCCGAAATTAATTTCCTGAACATCGAGCCAATGGACTTCGAACGGGGTGAGAAAAAGTCCATTTTAATTGAGGCGGTTGCTCAGTTTTGATCGTTGGGTGTACAGAAAGGATTTTAGACTTCTCCTTTATGACTCGCATTTAATCCTTGTCTGTTTGGTGAGTCCAAAAGCAAAGCTTTGGAGAACTGGGACAATTACGTTTGTAAATAAGCCACAATCTCTCTGTACTGATGCCGTTCGTTTCCAGAACCATGGACAGGCTTCTTCAAAGCTTTTGCCTTGGCCTTGTTAAGCCACAGTTGTTGCGATTAGACCCGTGTTTGTCTTCCTCGCTCAAGGATTCATTTTGGCTGAATACCTGAAACTATGAGGCTACACCATCTCAAGACATCGAGATGTCACCGATTCCAAATCAGGAGAAAAGAAACTGGTCAGATAGCACCACCATGAAGATAGTCCAACTCTGATTCCCGAGTAACCTGTCTGATAAAGAGCAAGGGTTGGAGTAGATACTAGGCACCATGGAATTGGGTGAACATGGCTTCCTTCTTCCTTGTCGCTCAAAGGAGCGTATCTGGAAGAACCTAATGGCTTGGTTATATTTTGGAAAGGAACTTTCCAAGTTAAGTAGGGTGGGTCCTTTGTCCCAAAGTTGAAAAAAAAAATGGTAGTAGAAGCTGGTCAGTAGCTTCAGCTCAATTGATGATCCCCACCAGCCTTCCCTTCTTCAGCAATCAAACACACAACTGAGAAAACTCTCAGCGGGCTCAGAAGCCCAACCTAAGGGGACAACCCAACGAGCCATCTCCGTTTCTCCTGATGTTCTGCTACACTTTAACGTCCTTCAAATCCACTTGGTCCAGAGTTGGCCACCGCTCGATGATCTGGAGGTTATCTCCTTCCCTTTTTTGTCAAACGTGAACACAACAAATCTCACACTGAGGGGGATGACATCTCCCAGGATTGGAAGAGGGACACGTCTCGAGTTGAAGGACATCAACACTACCGTGCTGCAAAATCCAAAATTGCATCCATCGGGAAAGAAACTGGTGAGGGAAAGCTGACAGGCCCAAGACGAAGAGGAAAATGGAAGTCATTCCCTTACCCCACCCCTGGAAGACTACCTGAAGCACGTGGGTTGTGTGATTAATGATTCTCAAGCTCCTGCACTGTCTTCCTGGGTCCTGAATGCCAACGCCGTTGGCGATCTCGACTTCGAACGGATCCCAAAAGAGAACCTCAAGAGGCAAATGTTAAGTCTAAAGCTTTCACGTGATGGGTTACGGTAGACCTTGTGGGAAGTAAGTGACAGCACTAACAGGGAACACAAAGTGAAGGCCATGGTGTGCTAAATTTCACTGAGTTCGGGGGGACGAGTTGCTCTTAAACAAGCATGCGAAAGTTCGAGCTCTTTCTGGATTTCAAACATTATTCAAAAGCCAGCTCAAGTTGAGCTGGGCCATTTGAGCGTCCCAAAACCACACATTCTGAGAACTTTTAGTTTCGAAATCAGCACAAAACCCGTTTCGACAAACCTCGGTGGTTCCTATCGGCAGATGTGCATCTGGCCCTGGATAACAAGGACAAACAGGTTCATTGGAAACCATGTTTTTTTTTCTTTTTCATAATCTTGGCCACTTTTAAGACAGGTAGACTTCAACTCCCAGCATTCCTGCCGGCGGAGGAATTCTGGGAGTTGAAGTCCATCAAGTTTAAAGGGGGCAAGGTTGGGGAAAAAAAAACCCCAACCACACAAAGGTTTGGGAGCCTTTCAACTTCAAAACGAACGGAACCAATTCCGTTTGATGAAGTCCTGGAGATGTCTCTAATTTTGTCCGAACCGCAGGGAGGCTCAACGGAACGTTTTTGAGTTTTGAGGCTATTTTATTCCAAGGGGGGAAAACTAATTTTTATTTTTTGCCCCCATTGCATCCCATCTCATCGGGAAACCTTCAAAATATTTTGGCCTCGTCCTGTGAGTTTCTATCCTAACGTCCCCGGTTCTATTTTTTTTTTTTTTTTCACAAAAGGCCCAGCTGCTCTACAAATGAAAATATCATGATGTTGGGTGAACTTCCCTCCCAAAATGTATCACCATTGGGGGGGGGGGCAATAAATAAATAAATAAATTTGCAAACTGCCCACTCGTATGCATTCTATTCTCTCTCTCTTTTTGGAAAGAATTTTATAGGACATTTCTCCAATGCTTTGGACTTTTTGAAAGGCACCTCTGAAGGCGACGACTCTGTTCCGATTGCTATCGACTGCTTATTATTTTTTTTAAATAAAAGTACTGTGGAATTTTTGAATTTTGTTTTTTGCAGTCTTTCCTAAACAGTCTCTGGAGTCATCTGCTGAATGGCCCCACGTGCGAATGCTGAATCCATCTATTGGGATATGTGGGGGAGGAGAGGGTTATAATATCTGGGAGCAAAAAAAAAAAAAAAAAAATCCAATTTGCCTGGTTATGATAGGAAAGCGGATTTATAACTGAAGGTTCAAAGTTGGCTTTTAGGAACGGACCCAGTTAGTTTATAGCAGTGTTTCTCAACCTTGACAATTTTAAGGCATGTGGACTTCAACACCCAGAATTCCACAGCCAGCGTTGCTGGCTGTGGAATTCTGGGAGTTGAAGTCCACATGCCTTAAAATTGTCAAGGTTGAGAAACACTGGTTTATAGGCTACTTGGCAAGTGCCACAATTTTCTGCAACTATTTAAAAAACCCCACGGTGATGCAGACAGACAACAATTGACAATCATCCTCTAGGTTGGCCTTTTGATCCAACTACTGTCCTTCACCTGTTTCCCCCCCCTTCATATTTTCAACCAGAAGATCAACATTTTAGAGCTCTTTATTTTATTTTTTTAAAAAATTAAGATATCAAAAAATAGGCAATTAAAATTAGCATTTATTACATTAGCTTTTCAAGGGGGGTAATCTTATGTACAAGAACAAAAGAGCAACTGCATTTTAAATTTTAGATATATATATATATATATTAAGCCCCCTCCCTCTGCAAAAAGTGCATTTAATGTTTTTTATATATTCATTCTGTATTTATCTCCCAAAAATTTATTTTTATTTATTTTTTTTCTAAGAAAGAAAACCCTATCCAACCAACGCGGAATGTCTTCTCTGTGCTTTTTTTGTTTTGCTCACTCAACAACAGTAAATTAGTCATTTAAAGTCGGTTTATTATTATTATTTCTTTTTTTACAAGAAAACGAACATTTAGAATGCTCTGAATAATAATAACAGTAATAATAGGATTTAAGAAAATTGGCTTTTAGCTGATGGAATCATCACTTTATCTTCCCTGTAGCTAAGCGACATTTTTTTTAATTTTTTTTTGGTAAAAGGGAAAAAGAGAGTTTTAGAACCCGCTCTCAGAATAAAACTCAAACTCTCTCTTTTTGTGTGTGTGTGTGTGTGTGTGTGTGTATATTTCATATATCATAATATATATTTCTTAGAACACATAGCTTTAATAAAGCAATTTATTAAAGTTCTCCATAGGCTAAAAAAAAAAAGGGATACTTTAAATGGACACCCACCTAGGAAGCTAATCTCACATGGACAGTTGTTTTTTTAAAAAAAAAATAATATTGGGGGGGAACCCTACAACGAACAAAAACCCCACAGTTTACATTGAAAAGGTTCCTTTCAACTTCAATAAAACTTTCGGCGTTAAGCTGACATTATAAATAGATGTGTAGGTTCGTTTTATAGGGCCATGTTAGGTGGCTGGACATGAAGGAGAAGAAAAAGGAGGAGAAGGAAGAGGAGGGGGGAAAAAGGAGGAGGAGGAGGAGGAGGAGGAGGAGGAGGAGGAGGAGGAGGAGGAGGAAGAGAAGAGGGAGAAGAAGATCATGATCCTGGATAGCCAAGAGATCAAAAAAGAAAGAAGCCACGATGAAAGAACTGGACGTAACTTGACATTAAACAAGATACCATCTAAGCATTAGGAGAAGAACCTGATTCATCCTGTGCCTTATTGAAGAACCTCAACGAGACACAGTGGAAGAGGGGAACCACCACCACCACCACCCAGAAGAAGTGGAAGTTGTCCAAAGGATGAGCACCTCCTTTTACATTGGGGTGATGATGATAAGGATGGGAAGAGGGGAGAGAAGGAAGCGTGAAAAGCATCAACTTTCAAAGAGAAGAAGCAATCCGTTTCACCGGGGCGCGAAGAGTTCTACCTCTACGTCAACTTGCAACCGGAAGTGTCCCCAAGTCCTTGCTTCCTGTTTTTCCACTCCCTAAGTCCAGAACCAGCGTTTCTCAACCTGGGCAATTTTTTAAGACCTGGGGACTTCAATCCCCAGAATTCCCCAGCCATCTATGCTGGCTGGGGAATTCTGGGAGTTGAAGTCCACCCATCTTCAAGCGGGCCAGGTTGAGAACTCCGGTTTTTGAGCACATCCTCAAAAGTATTTTTCATTTCATTTTTTTTGTTCGAAAAGTGCAACAGAATCGGCCCAGAATCGGAATCCAATGGGTCAACGTTAGTGCAAAGAAGAAAAAAAGTCCTTGACCATTGAAAGATGCCGCGTTCTTTTTATTCTTATCAACTATGCTTAAGGCTTTGGGTAGGTGAAGTTGCGTTGAGCTAGAGGAGGAGGAGAAGTAGGTAGGACCAACACAGCCTCCTCTCATCAAGACCTGATGGGGAAGTAATTGGGGGAGGGGGGAAGGAAGTTGGGTCAACTGGTGTTGCTACTGGAGGGTGGGCTGTCCCCGTGCCGCCATCTTGCTAGCGTCACATGATCCTTCTCCACTTATCACTGCCGGGGTCCTCGCTACAATCTACCAGTCATGTTTCCAAGGTGCTTACAAATCGAGAGTCTCGGAAGAACTCAACCAACGTTGGGTGAAGAGGAGGAGGAGAAGTAAGAAGTGGTAGAACGTTGAATGAGTTGGGGTCCTTCTACAACAGGCTTTGATAGAGACCAGTCACGTTTCAAAGGTGCTTAACAAATCGACAATCCCGGAAGAGATTCTTCCACGTTGGATGAATAGGAGAAGATGTAAGAAGCGATAGAACGTGAGAACATGGAACCGGTTGGCTTTCCCATAAAAAAAAAAACCCTCCTCCTAGGAAATTCATTCCTGGATGCTACAATTGATGCTGGTCCAACCCCTGATAGATAAGCTCCCTTCCCACCACAGGAGACAAATACCCCATTTGCCATTTTGGATCTGATCCAAATGGGTCAACCTTCTTGATGTTCCTCAACGTTGGCAAGTCACCTTTCTTCCAGCTTGAGTGATCATCTCTCCCAAGTTACATTCACACCACAACGAGGACGTGACCTGAGAACAGCTAAGGGTGTCAACAAGACAATGTGTGTGTTTGTGTGTGTCCTTCTCGGTCGGGGACAAAAGAAGAAATTTTGGGGTTCTCTCCTATGGTTTTCATGTTTCTCCAGATCAAACTCTTACACCCATTTTAAGCACAATATTTTTGGGGAGGAGCAGAGAAGCGATTCCTGCTTATTTTTCAACGGAATCAATCCCAGAAGCTCCCAGGTGTATTTCAAGCACCACAATATCCAGCTCCCCCCCCCAAAAAAATCATCCCTAATTTTCAGAAACCAATCAGTGGCCGTCGAATTCAGTGCCCCGCATCCCCGCAAAATGTACGAAAGCAAACAACGGGAAAGACACACACACTTGGACCACTTCAAGCACCTCGTTGAAATCCACCATTACATCTACCCCAAGAAAAAACACATTCTATCAGTGAACACCCTTCGAAGCGAGAAACGCTTCTTCCTGAAATGTGGTTAAAAAAAGAAATCGACAAGTTTCTTTGGCAACACTTTACCACAACCTTAAAAACTATATATTTTTTTTAAAAAATAATCAATCCAATGCCGTATATACAATACGGGATTGAAGGAGGAGAACCCTGCATGCAGTCATTTTTTTTATCATCGCTCGTACAAAGAGGATTTGAGATGGGTTTAAGGCAGAACGTACGCGAGAGGCCAGCGCGGGACCGAATGCGAGACAGAAATGCAATTCTTGCTTTTTTTTTAAAAAAGTGCAAACGCATTAAAGCTTATGTTAAAGTGTTGCCGTCACTCACACAGCTCGCGCCCGATTCCATAACCTCCGATTTGGGATTTCGTTCCCGTCCCGCTGACTTTCAATGGGAGAAACACCAGTACAATCAGTACAATCTCTTTGAAGGGAATATTGCGACCACAAAGGGACACCGAGGACAGACACAGAGCTAGAACTGTGCTCTGGATTGGTTTTGAACCAGGGTAATCTTCCCTCCAAGTAGCGCTGGAGTTACGACTGGCGAGGTCAAGGTGGGTGGGATGGGACAGTATGCATTTTTAGTTTTGCTTTTTTTTTTGGCAAGTTCCTCATTATAAAACGAAACACAATTCCTCGGACTCTCTCTAGGGAGCAAAGATGATAACCCAGATTAAAATTGGGTTAAGCACCCCTGGTCGGCCAACCAGTCTTGCAGACAATGAAACAGAAAAGGGGGCACTAAGGAAGTGGGGGCACCGGCTGTGTTTGGGGTTGGGCAACAGGGTCGAGCTGCACCCAAGATCAAACTTTGGTTTGCCGTGTTGCAGAGAATTGGGAAAGAGACCTCCGGCGTCCCTCGGCAAGGGGAAAAAGAGAAACACCCACTTGAACGACAGCGACCAAGAGTTTAAAAATATATATATATACCTATAAAATGCTAAATTGTGCTCATACCAAAACGACATCCTGCCAGTCTTCTGATGTTTCTTTAGCCAAAGAGGACCCTCGTGTCTAGTGGAAAGTAGAAGCTGGATTTAAGAGAAGAAGGCATCAAACAGGCGAAAGAAAAACGTGGTGGGATTTATCAATTGCGAGCGGACTTCGGAAGGGGGCAGACAGAGAGAGAGAGAAAGAAGGACATACAACTGGGGAAACAGTCATGGAGACAGGGGTGTAAAAACAACCTGGGAGAGAACCCACAACTTTTGGTTACAATAAGGAATCTCATGTATCTACTACCTATTTACAAAGTCCACGCTAATTTTTGCATATGCAATCATTGAAAATCAGTGCGAAGCCGAGGATCTCTGTGGAAGAGAAGGTGGAGGACGAGGCGGGGGGGGGGGAGAGAGGAACATGTCCATCTAGCCCCCCCTGGGGCCATCTTCGGCTCCCCCTCCCCTCAAATGGACAACAATGGTACAGAAGAAAGAAAACCAACAAAACAAGAGAGGACAAAATGGACCCCGGGAACTTGACATGTCCAAAAACTTAAAAACGGATTACCCCTTCCCGTTCACCCTTTCCTTTTTTTTTTTTTAAGGATCTAGGTCAGGGGTCACCAAACTTGATCGCTTTTAAGACTTGTGGACTTCAGCTGCCAGAATTCCCCAGCCGAAGGAATTCTGGGAACCGAAGTTCACAAGTCTAAAAGGGGTCAGGATTGGCGACCCCTGGCCTAGGGGGGGTCAACAGGACGAGTCGGAAGATGCTCCACTGGCCGCTGAAAAGTGGCTTTCGGATTTGTGCTTAGTGTGAATTTTCAGGGTGAAGCAGTCATTCCTGCAAAAAAATTATCAATTTGGGGGGGGCGGTATTTTTTTTTGGTGGGGGCAGGTTTCCCCCCCCTCTGGCCCTGGGGTTGAGAGAGAGCGTGTGCGCGAGAGAGACCTTCAATTTTGCAGGTGACCAATTTTTCCCCATCTTTTATGAGCTGGAAAGGAAAATCGGAGGGTCGTGATTCTACTGTCCCAGTCGAAAGAGGAAGATTATGCCGATCTGGATTTATGGGACACCCCCCCTCTCTCCCCAAAAGGCTTGGACACTTAATCTTGGCCATTTTCCACTCCGCAGCAGCCAGTTAAGGAGATCTGTTTGGTCAGCCCCATCGCCGAGACGGTCCCAAGACCCACCTTGTGGTTGGGGAACGCACGGGCCAAGCACCAGCAATGAGACACGTATACAAAACCAGAACGACGACAAAAAGGAGGAGGGGAAAAAAAATAAACATACACAAGAAAAAAAAAACACCCCATGATTCCTGCTTAAAAATTCAAGCTTCCATTTTTATATATATATATATATTGATTTCCGAAGTGCAAACCACTTCGAGGGTTGCTTTAGATATCTGCCTAAATTTTGCAACGTGTCACAGAATCTAATTAAATCCAATCCTCCCCGTTTGTTTTTTTTTTCTACTTCTATTTCCCTATCAAAGCCAACAAACCAAAATGGTCAATTCCATTTGAGTCTTTTTCTTCTTTCTTTCTTTCTTTCTCTCTCTCTCTCTCTCTCTCTCCCTCTCTTTGCAAATATATAGATATATATATATATACATATTTCTTTTTTTCTCTTACAAAAATAAATTTCAATTTTAGGAATTATTTTAATAAAAACAATAGACAACAATAAATTTCTCTCTGTAGAAGATGGTTTCAACGTGTAAACATATTCGTTTCTTTCTTTTTTTTTTAATATAGATATATAGATATATATTTTCTTTTAAATTAAGATAAAGTGATTTTTAAAGTACCCGTTCCATTTCAAAGTGCTAAGACTTCTTTGTTTCTAATCTCTTTTTTTTTGTGTGGTTTTTATTGCTTTTTTTTGTATTAAATAAAACATCCATCTTGTTCTGCTTATTTTTTTTATATATATATATAAATCCTCTCTCAATACACACATGCTCCCCTATTTAATTACATTCGGCCAAACAGCTCACCTTTTTTTTAATATATAGTTATATTAAAAAGGAAATCTAAAAAGTGCTTGTCAAAGGAAAAAAAAAGAACGAAAACAAGGAAATAAGACTAAAATTCTCATTTAAAAAATTCTGAAATAGTTAAAGGTGCCCTTAGTTTATTTTATTTATTTTTTAGCTTAGAGGGAGCTGTGTCTTTAAATATATATATTTTTTTGATACAGCTACTTGCTTACTGACAGGAGAGGATAAATAGGAAGAGATTTGGTAAATCACCCCCAAAGACAATTTTGGACCCCAAACCTTATCACGATCCAAATAGACGCCTGCTTAAGCATAAACCTGGCTAATAAACCTGGCTATCTAAGACTCCCAGAACGAGGGACCGTACAAAAATAGGAAGATACATAATGGGAAAGTGGAGGGGGGGGGGAAAGAACCTAAATTAAACTAGGGTTTAATTTATGCCAGGAACAAATCATTTTTCCTACAAAGCCATCACCTATATTTAGGGCTTGTTTTGTGCCAAGTGGGGTACAGACAAGGTGTTTAAGAAAAGCTGGAGGCAGAGAAGGGCCTAGAAAAATCAAGACCCCCGGCATAGCTCTGGGGGGGGGGGCAATCCAGGCCTCTCACCAACTTAAGTGTCCGCTATGGTCCAACTCTGTGTTCAACCTAAGAGATATTTTTTTTTGGGGGGGGGGGAGTACCGCTCTTCCTTCTCCACCCATGAAGGTGGATCTGCCTAAATGAAACTAATCACCATCGGGAGAGATGGGACGTCTGGACGATTTGGTGGCACCTCTGACGTCGGGGGTGTCTCGCATCGGCTTCCCTGGCATGCTGGCTAATTAAAGGACAATATTCCCACGTACAACAAGGTTGGAATATTTGTACCAGCCCGAGAGGAGTGTGTGTCGGAAAGTGAAGAAAAGTGGATGAGCCAGGCACGCGGCTCGTGAGAGCGAGCCAGGCCGCGAGATTTTTTTCTTCCGCAGATCTCAGTGGGGGAAAAAAAAACCCGATGCCATTTGAGGAAACGTGTACTGCAACTTTCAGTACCACTTAAAACAGGGCTTCGTTTGGTCACCTCCTCGGAGGAGGGAAACGAAGAATGAGATTGTAACGACTAATATTAAAATCCTCGCTGGAGCATTTGAACGAAGCGCCAAAGATCTCAAGAAGTTTGGGAGGGCCGGGAAAAGAGATTCACACCGAAACGGATTGCAAATCAACTCCAGACGGAAAAACTGAATCAACGATCTGGAATTGGTAAGCCAAGATGTAGCCTTGTTTGCACCCGCAACAGTCTTGGCCTCTGCCAACTTTGGAAATGGTGGCTTGTTATAACTGTTGAGGGCGTTGGGGTGTGTTTGATCACAAATAATCCCCCCCAAAAAAAGCTTAGCACTTTTAATCCTTTGGCCCACATAGCGCTACGTGGGTCCCCCCCCCCCCCGGTTTGGAAAAAACTCAGGAAACCAACTTGGTTTTCCCTGCTCGACAGGCCAACATCCTGTCCCGGAATCTGACATTTGGGAATGGTGCCCAACAAATGTTGAACCCCCTTTTTCTACCACACACTGACACTGTGAACAATTTAGTCGCTTGGTGCCAACAGGCCCGGAATTCTCTGCCAACAGCCTTAAGAACTGCGATTTGACTTAAAATGAACACTCTTGAAGAAGCTTTGTAGAAAAAATGAGAATTTTTAGAACAGGGGAGGAGGGGAAGGGAAAAGGGAGGGGAATTGGGAAGAAACAGAGATATTTTTCCCCCACCTAAAGCTTCCTCTTTTTTCTTTTTTTTGCTTTTTTAAGTCAGCCAACTCACTGACCACCCTCATTGTGTCCCTTTGGAACAGCAGCTTCTAAAATACCTACAAAAAAGGCCATTATAATATATATGTCTGTATGTATATATATATATATAGTTTTAAAACTTAAAAAACTAAAATTCTGGAAGCTTCGTTTCATGTTTTGCAGACCTCTTCTCTCCACACGTACTCTCCCCACCCCCCACCCCGACCTCTGGCTCAAAACCTTGATCGCTGGGTGGTCTCCTTTCATCCATGGCTAACGAGAGTTTATAATCGAACGGGAAGATCACAGAGATACATTATACACCTATAAGGCTATTCTGACTTATTTGTGGGGTTTTTTTTTGCTTTTTGTCCCAAAAAAAAAAGTGAGGAAACCATATATATATATATACTTTTTTTTTTTCTCAAGAGGAACCGGAGGAAAGTTATAACTAGATTTTGTGACACTTTTTTTTTTCTTTCTTTCTTTCTTTTTGGTTTAGGAAAGTCCTCGTGGTTTTTTTTTTTTTTTTTTTTAATACCCTCAGACAATTCCCCCAGCTACATTCAAACTTCCCGACGCCTCGTTGGCGTTCGAACTCTCTTCAAAGTGCTCTTCTAACTCGTCCTGGGGCGCGGCGGGCCCCTGCGTCTCCTCGGCCTCCTCGCCCCCCGCCAGGCTGCTGCTGTCGTCGGGATTCGAACTCGGGACCGGGGCGACGACGGCCGCTTCTCTCACCCGGGGTTTGCGCCCCCTGCGGGAAGGGATGCCGTTGCAGCCATCTTTCTTAAGGTGCCGATGCAAGTGGTCGGATCGGACAAAAGTCTTGAAGCAGCTCTCGCACTGGTACGGGCGCAGGCCCGTGTGAACGCGCATGTGGTTTTTCAGGTCGTAATTGTGGGCGAAGGCGGCGCCGCATTGCTGGCACAAGTAGGGCTTCTCCCCGGTGTGTTTCCTCATGTGGACCTTCAGCTTGTCTTGCCTGCAAGGAAAGGGGTGGGGAAAAACAAAACAAAACAAAAACAAAAAGGGAGTCAGGGCGAATTGGCTCGCTGACTGAGCTCGCTCTATTTCTCGTCTTGGCTCAGCTAGGTTATCTGCTGAGATTCAAGCGGTGTTTTTCAAACTCGGCCATTTGAAGGTGGATGGACTCCCAGACTTCCCCAGGAACCGTCAGGCTGGCTAGGGAATTCTGGGAATTGAAAATTGCTCCCTGGGTATATCCACATATTGCGAGAGCCATTTTCAACTTCCATGCTAGCTGGGGAACTCTGGGCATTGTAGTCCATGATTGAGGAGAGCATCCATACTGGAAAGACACTAACTTCTTTCACTTAACAACTCACTTAACAACTATCCCACTTGGGAACAGAAATGTTGGCCCATTTTGGTCGTAAGTCGAGGACTACCTGTACTTGAACAACGATAGAGATATTCAGAGTTCTTACACTCTTAAATTCTGATTCCAGTTATCCCTGGAAAACTATGAATTGCCCGAGGGAGTATAAAGCAGCTTTTTAAAAATTTCCTCCCGTTTTTTTTGTGATAATCATTTGGGATACGTAAGATTTGCGTTACATTCTCAATTTGCTCCACTAAAGGTTAGCCAGTGCTAAGGACCTCTAATCTTTTGGGGACTCGATCCTGGACAGATCCGGTTCTATCCTGAATCTCTTACACCAGTGTTTCTCAACCTTGACAATTTTAAGACATGTGGACTTCAACTCCCAGAATTCCACAGCCAGCATTGCTGGCTGTGGAATTCTGGGAGTTGAAGTCCACATGCCTTAAAATTGTCAAGGTTGAGAAACACTGTCTTACACTGTTCTGGATAAAGCAAGATATGGGGCTGTGGAGCTGTGGGGACACAGTGGTTAGAATGCAGCATTGCAGGCTGACTCTGACCAGAGTCTGCAGTTCGATCCTGACTTGCTGAAGCCTTCCATCCTTCCGAGGTTGGTAAAATGAGGACCCGGATTGTTTGGGGGCAAGAGGCTGACTCTGTAAACTGCTTAGAGAGGGCTGTATAGCACTGTGAAGTGGTATATAAGTCTGTGCTAGTGCTACCGTATCTGTCATCCATCCATCCATCCATCTATTCACCATCTTATCTCTCTCTACCATCTTATTTTATTTATTTTTTTATTTTTATTTTATTTTTTATTTACATGGATTTATATGCCGCCCTTCTCCCTATAGGACTCAGGGCGGCTTACAGCATATTAAAACACATAAAACATCGTCCCCCCATAAAAACCTATTAAAAACCAAATATTTTTTTCGCTGTATAATTAATTAAGATTTAAATTAAAATTGTCCCTATTTAAAAATTCTCCCTAGGCCAGACCCGCTTGTT